>NC_091751.1:71935164-72075164 GCF_043380555.1 Nothobranchius furzeri
ACACACACGCATGGTCAGAACACACACACACACACATGCATGGTCAGAACACACACACACACACATGCATGGTCAGAACACACACACACACACACGCATGGTCAGAACACACACACACACATGCATGGTAAGAACACACACACACACACGCATGGTCAGAACACACACACACACATGCATGGTCAGAACACACACACACACACACGCATGGTCAGAACACACACACACACTCATGCATGGTCAGAACACACACACACGCATGGTCAGAACACACACACACACATGCATGGTAAGAACACACACACACACACACGCATGGTCAGAACACACACACACACATGCATGGTCAGAACACACACACACACATGCATGGTCAGAACACACACACACGCATGGTCAGAACACACACACACACATGCATGGTCAGAACACACACACACACATACACTTGCATGGTCAGAACACACACACACACACACACGGTCAGAACACACACACACACATGGTCAGAACACACACGCATGGTCGGAACACACACACACACACATGCATGGTCAGAACACACACACACACACACATGCATGGTCAGAACACACACACACACATACACGCACACACACACACGCATGGTCAGAACACACACACACACACACGCATGGTCAGAACACACACACTCATGCATGGTCAGAACACACACACACACATGCATGGTCAGAACACACACACACACACACGCATGGTCAGAACACACACACTCATGCATGGTCAGAACACACACACACACATGCATGGTCAGAACACACACACACACATACACATGCATGGTCAGAACACACACACACACACACACGGTCAGAACACACACACACACACACATGGTCAGAACACACACGCATGGTCGGAACACACACACACACACACACATGGTCAGAACACACACGCATGGTCGGAACACACACACACACACACTAAACAGAGCGGCTGAGCGGGTGGTTTTGATGCAACATTAGTGGGGTGCACGCCCCTAACAAAGATCCTTTCATGAGCTCCACTCTGAGACGTTTGATGACTCCCCTCTGGACGTCGGAGGGTCGTGTTGACGTGTTTTGGACCAGAACAATGACCTGTCCAGTCTGGTCAGCAGCAACCTGCCGCAGGTCTGGTCGGAGGTTCAGAAAACCATCCGAGTAGAGGGACACGTAGCTGGAGAGGCTCCACTTTCTCTGGCTTTCCCTGTAAACATGGAGAGGGGATTTGAAACGTTAAGAACATTTCTGAACTAGAGCACTTGAACATAAAAATAGTAGGGATGCACCGTCTATCAGCATCGATGTCGGTATCGGCCGTTGTTAGCCGTTTTATATCGGTATCGGTCCGATAAGCAAAACTGGGCCGATTTTGACAACAGGTGTTTTTTCCGTTCGTTATTGCTGCAGCGTGATGGGAGTGGTTACTTTTACTGACTGATCAATAAGATGTGATATTCCATATAAATATCAATTATCAACCTTATTGGTCTTTGAATATTGGGTTTGACGTGAACTTGGGGTCTTTGGACTGCCAGAGAAACACACTTCAGAATAGTTCAGACAATATTTCTAAACTAGTAAATCTTCTTAAACATTCATGTGAAGTGAATATGTTAAACATTCATAATAATACTACTAGTGAGTCCACGTACTGATAGATAAACATTAAATACAACAACTACTAATCTGGTGTCTTTAAGATCTGAACTAAATCAGTTCAGCAGTAACATTCATGTGAACCCATGACTCATTACTGTAGACTATTGGACACTAGAGGCTGCATGACTTCAGTTTCTTAAAGTCGACCGTCAGGTAATGAAATCGAGTCGACTTTGACTCGTCGCTGATGACGTCACACACCTGAAGCGGGTTGGTTCACTGGAGTTTTTGACCATTAAAATTGTGCCGCAAACTCACTGATGCGCCTGCAGCCTCTCGGAGTTCCTGCTGCTCTAAACATTAAAATAATTATTTCATTTTCTGTTCCTCACTTCTGATTACCTTCAATGGTGTCTGTTTGTTGCAACCAGCAGGTACAAAAACTAACTTGTTTTTATTTGTCTATTTTTCTGTCCTGCCTGTTTATTATCTTCCTGCATCTCCTCTCAGTCCTAAAGAGAAACTGCTACCTGGGTTCATATATATTCACCTCATGAGTTACCTTTGAACTGCAGCTCTAAAAGATCTACCGACCGCTAAAACAGCGGGGTGCTCGCCGGCCGCATCAGTGATCGGTGCGTCACCGAGGACAAAACAGGTGATGCGCCCCGCTCCACAGCAGCGAAACGCATCAGACACAAATAAAAGAATAAAGACAGAAAACATAAAAGGAAATGAGTCGACATGAACGATCGCGTGTTAAATTAGTTTTTGAGGTGGCGACACCTGATTGGATAACTTTACTGTGGCCGTGCTCAGGACGCAGATGTCTGGAGCGCGTCAACAATCAGAGCTTTGCATGCACAAGCTGGTTAAGGTTAGGATGGGGGTGAGGGGAAGGTTAAACTGCAAGAGGGTAAACGTCACAATTCGGTCAAATGTCCGTTTTACGGCGGGCGTCAAGATACCGACGCTCTGGCACAGCGCGTCGGTATCTGACGCGCAGCGGCTCGTCACCCGCTGTCTTTCCCGAGGACTGCATCTTGTCGGTCATTATCACGTGACAGCGACTAGTCGATGACAGGCATAAAAAGTCACTACAGAGCAGTGAGGTCGACTAGTCGACTAGTTCATACAAGCCCTATGGGACACATTATTAAACCCTTTGGATTTAATCATATCGTCCATTCAGCAAAATATAATTATATGTAACTTATAAACTCAGAGTCTGTGCACTGTCAGAACACAGGAGGAGTCCGGCATGCCAGGCTAGGACTCACCCTGAATGGCTAACTGAAGAGCGCACACGTCCCCATCAAACAGGAAGGAGACGCCGTGTCCCCACTGCTGTCCTGCAGAGGTCGGATCCCCAAATAATCAACAAGACTGGCCGTGGACAGCATCTCCTCCACGTGGAAGAGCTCGCTCCTCTCATCCGTATAGAGGAGGTCTAATCTTTAGGTGTTTGAATCGCTCTTAGTCCGACCGCCTTCCTGAGACCCTGCTGCCGTGGAGACCCTAACAGGGACTGATGGCCCAGACAGCAGAGCTTCCAGGAACATGGAGGTCCTCAAACCCTCCCACCACGGTAAGGTGGCGATTCTGCGGGAGGGATGTTTTTTTTGTGTTATTTTATTGTTTATTTTGTGTATTTTATAAATTTATATGTTTTTTATAAAAAAAATTATTTACCAAACCACACCAATTTATTTATAAAGCACCATTTCAAAATAGCATGGCAGCTAACCAAAGTGCTGCACGTAAAAGAGCCAAATGCTCAAACTTACTATCAAAACACAGTGAAAGCCTGAAAATCAGGTAAAATACATAAAAACAGCACAAATAATGAAGGATAAAAATTCCTACTAAAACAATAGAATAAGAGAACAGTAAACATCGGCATGATCTTGTAGCTTCTCTTCCTTTGTTTGGCGACCTGAGCGCCACTTCCGCATTCCCGCCAGGCCGCGGTGCGGCGCGGTTTCTCCGTCCAAGTGTTTTAAGGTCGGTTTCTCCTCATTCCTCAGTGGTTTCTCCTCCTGTTCCCAGATCATCTGCTGCTGTGGCCCCCAGACTCTGGACCTCTCTCCCCCTGAGCCTGAGATCAGTGGACTCAGTGGTCTCCTTTAAAAAGCAGCTGAAGACTCACTTGTTCAAGCTGGCTTTTGTATGACCTTCTTCACCTCTCTCTCTTTATTCTGCTCTCCCCACCTATTCCACCTTCCTCAGGATCCACTGGTTTCCCTCTTTCCTGTTCACTCTCTCTCTCTCTAACATTTTTTAATCACAATTGTCTAT
Organism: Nothobranchius furzeri; assembly: GCF_043380555.1. NCBI lineage: Eukaryota > Metazoa > Chordata > Actinopteri > Cyprinodontiformes > Nothobranchiidae > Nothobranchius > Nothobranchius furzeri. The sequence goes on from NC_091751.1 coordinate 71,939,091, forward strand.
TTTTTGCTCATTTTAAATATATTTTTAACCATTTTCTAAATGCTTTTTTATATTTTTACATTTTTTTGCTTTTGTGAAGCGCCTCGTGATTTTATCTTGAGAGGCGCTATAGAAATGATGTTTTCTTCTTAACAGCAATATCAAAAATAAAAATAACACGACGACTGATAAAAGTCATTTGAAATAAAACCAAAGAAGATATTTTATCTGATAGAAAATAAAGACGTTTTATAAAGATTTGTTGTTCTTTCTTCTATTTTTTCTACTTGCTAGTGAAATCTAAACAGCCCCTCGGTTCTCAGTCACCAAGTGAGCCTAAACGTCAAACGAACATGAAGAACATGTTCTCATCTACTTTTTTTGAGATATTATTTTCTTGACTTCCTTTGTAAAAAAAACCTTAACTTTCTTCTTAAACATACCCCACCTCTCCTTCAGTCCCTTCAGGTGTTTTCCAGGTGTGACTGACGCTTTAGTCTGGCTTACCTGCGAGGACTCTGGTTCAGTCTCTCTGCCAGAAACCAGAGACCTCCGAGCTTTGGCTCCTGTGATGGAGGTTCCACTTTTATTTACTCCTGAACTCTTTCCTGCACTCACTGATGGTTTTCCTTTAACCTTACATCCATTATTGTCCCTCTGACGATGCGGGGTTTGCTCGTATGAAGATCTTCCGTCTTCATCCTCACCTGAACCAACTTTCTCAGCGTTGCATTTTTCTCTTCTCTGAGATGTTTTACCTTTGTTTGCAAAGTCCCACAACATTTGAACTGCAGCTGCATCTAATTCTAACCCATTGGCTAACCCTTCTTCAATTTCTGACCATATGTCCACATCATCCTCGTCATCTGAGCTTGAAGATGTTTCATCGTCACTCTCTCTCAGTTCATCATCTGAGCTTAAAGATCTTCCATCGTCCTTCTCACCTGAACTAACTTTTGCAACGTTGCTTTCTTCTCTTCTCTGAGGTGTTATAAAGCTCTTTGCAACATCCCACAACGTTTGAACTGTATTTGTATCTAATCCTAACCCACTGGCTACTCCTTCTTTAATATCTGACCAATTCATGTCCTCATCATCCTCATCCAGTTCCTTTCCTGAGCTGGAGGACGAGCTACCAGAAGCCCCGCTGTCACAGACCAGATCCTGTAGACCAAGCTCCAACAAAAGTTCATCTAATTCATTGAACCTCTTTACCTCAGCCTGCCCACTTGTAAGGCCGCTCGTGTCTTCAGACAATAAATCCTCATCGACCTCTAAAACGGAGCTAACTGTCTCACCTGCATCAGAATCATCAGGCTTGTGATTAAATCTGTCCTCCACAGCCAAACACGTTTCCTCTTCATCATCATTTAAAGCATCCTGTGTTTCACCATCAGAGAGACAAGAGCTAGGAGAAGAATTACCTTCATCTGGTTTCTGCTCTGAAACGAACGTTTCAGCCGCAGGGCTCACAGACGTCGAGTATTCAGCGTGACTTTCGTCTTCAGGCAACGAATCTTCGTCTTCTTGTTCGGAGCAACTAGTTTCGTCTCCATCAAGACTTTCAAAGCTGTCGGAGAGCAAATCATCGTTTTCCTCTGAATCTGAAGATGTGTCGCCCTCACTCAGTTCTCCTTCTGAAAAAACGGACGTTTCACCGTCTACGTCCTCTAAACCTTCATCAGTAGGAGACATTTCCTCATTTTCTTCTAAAGAAACTGATATTTCATCTATTTCCTCAAAGTTCTCCTCTATAATTGTGGAAAGACCAATCTGATCGTCATCCTGATTCTCCCAAATAATCGTAGTCCGAGACGGACCAACGTCCTCCCCCCGTTCGGTATCAGGATAAGAACCACTGACAGGAACTCCATTTTCACAATTTAGCTCCCTCACATCTGTTTCTAACCCGAGTTTGCAACCCATCCCTTCGTCCATGTAAGGCAAGTCGCTGTCATCGTAAGGCAACGAGTCAAGGTCGCTTTCTGGCTCAGACCAGGTCTCACCTGCATCATGAGGCATTTCAGAGCCGTCAGACACGTAATCGCAATCTTCTGCTGAAACCGGAGATGTTTTCGCTTCTCCTTCCATAAAAGCCTCTAATTCTGTAAAACTGGGCGACGTTTCCTGCTTTTGACCTAAAGAGAGCGAGTTTTCATCGTTCTCATCGAAAAGCTCCTCTGTAGTTACAGAACAGTCGCCCTCACATAAACCCATCCCTGAAGACAAATCTTCTGACTGAATTTCTCCAAAATCTTGCTTTAAAGTGAAAAAGACGCCTGTACCTGGTTTATCACAGGAGAGGTCGTCTTCTGAATGAAATAACGATATAGCTTCTGGACTAAAGCGTTGTTCAGAAAAGTCCTGAGCAGGGATCGGTATTTCTGCTGCCTGGTCTCCGGACGCCGTCTCTAAAACTGCGGCTAACTGGTTTTCCCTGAAAACCACAAACTTTTCCTCATTTCCAGTGAAGTCTTCGCTGGGAGACTTCGAGCCAGATTCTCTAAATTCAAACGCACCCAGATCTGACGTAGTTACTTGATCTGACGTAAAACCAGAAAAAGGTTTTTTAGTCAGTGGTTCTGCGTCTCCATAAAAATATGCATAAGCGTTTCTAACCGCTTTGGTAATTAGAGCACCTGCTACGAACCCAGTAACAGCAAACATGGCTGTGCGGGTCGTTAGGAGGTTACCGAATCCACGCATCCTTCCTGCTAAGCTCTGCTCGACTGACTGACGAGGTGCGTTCTAGCGCGCTATTTATAGGCTGGCAGGATGACGTCACAAAGGGACGTGATCAAAGGGTGGAGAGGAGCATGCGCAGACATGATCAAAGGGTGGAGATGAGCACGCAGAGCTGCCAGCAAGCTAAAGAAGCTGCGTCACGTGCGTCTTCAGCGTTTGTGAGATCACGTGACTCCATTTCCTTTACAAGCTTTAAGGAGTCACGTGATTGTTTCATGGATTTTTTTACCTTAAGCAACCGTAGATTATTAGAAAAAACGAAAATAATTTTGCATTTTTATGGATCTTAGAACTTCCTCGTGAGCATAAAGTGGGTGTAAAATATTAAAGGTATTAAGGTATATTAGGTACCTTCTGAAAAGATAAATTATTCTGTTATTTTAATTATTCGGATTGTTCCCGCCGGGTCACGAGCGTTGTGAACAAGTCCGTTTGTCAGTTACTTCTCTATGACGTCGAACACGATCAGTGCCGTGGGAACACGTGCTTTAACATGTTTATATAGATTTATGTGTAACAGCGTCAGCCTTCGTTTTTCTTGGTTCATTCTTCAACATAACAGCAGCTTATTACCACCAACACTGGAAACCCACACATGACAAGTCCAAACGTCCAGAACATGAGCTGATGCTCTGCAGCTGCAGACAGCAGATCTGACACCTGAGCAGGAACAGAAGCAGCCTCCAGGAACACCTCCTCATGTAACGGAAATCCAATGTGCACGTGCCACCACAGGAAAACAGTTTCAAACCAGCATCAGCAAACATCGGTGCAGTAACGGTTCACCGTTCACTAGTTTTAGTTCCGTGTGCAGCTTTTTACAGCGCTTTGTGTTCAGAAGGTTGGAACTTTGAGAAAGTTTAAACACGAGAGAAAAGTCAAAACGTGCATGCTTATCTGAAAGAGGTGCATAAGGTGTGTTAGGAGGGGTTTTTGCGGAGGTGCGACGAGCACGCGCGCAGAGAGGGGCGCGCGCTGTGCCGCAGCTGGAGCGCTGCGCATCAGTTGCCTAATCTGCGCTCCTTCACAGGAGGAGACGCAAACCTGCTTACATCTGGAAACAAGCGTTGAGAAACGGAGTCTGGTGTGTTTTCGTGTGTGAGCCAGACGTAGCTGCGTACGCTAAACCTGTAAAAACAACTTAGTGATGCTGCGGGTTATTTTTAGAACGTAACTCACGCGCTTCAGGACCACGTACCGAGCACAGATCTGATCAACCTTCCCACAGAGTGAACAAAGAGCAATAACCGCTCTTACTTTATGATGGCTCTCCGAGTGTTCCTGCTCCGGAAATGCGCGGATGAGTCGCTGCGTCATCATGTCTCACATCCAACTGTCCACGTCATTTCCACGCAGGTGCGCATGCCTCAGGTGTTAAACGTACCACCCTTGTTACGTAAATAAATGTTGCGCCGGTTTACACCTAAGCGGCAGCCTCATGGAGCTCTTCATTGAAAAGCAACAATTATGAGCAAAATACCAGAAAAACGTCTAAATACACGAACAAAAAGGAATCTAGTGGGTTTCTCATAACGAGTCAACAGGTAAACAAACAAACACGTGTCTATTTGTGTCTCATGTCTGTCGCAACCAGGAGTAAATGGGACCCAAGAATTCAGCCAACACCAGAATGAAGCAGTAAGTTTTTTATGGGTGAGGTCCTGGTGTTCTGCCCCAGATGCAGGACACAGGAACAGTTTGCTGCTGCGGAGAATTCCCTGGCGAGCAGCACTGGAACAGAAACAAAGCAGTTGGTCAGCGATCCTCACCATGGGGGCAACACAGAAGGCGTGGTCCTAAGAGCAGCCCAGGATGGTACACCAAACAGGGGCTAGGTAAACACCTCAGGGTGCGTCTCCTGGTGCTGACAAAAAGGCGGAAGGTGACAAACCACAGATGATCCTTGTGTAGATAAAAAGATGTGAATGGGATAACTATCTCTCTCTCTCTCTCTCTCTCTCTCTCTCTCTCTCTCTCACACACACACACACACACACACACACACGTGTGTGTGTGTGTGTGTGTGTGTGTATTTAGTCTGTGTGTAATGAATGAATCTATTGTGTGACCAGCACATGTGCTTGTGCTTTAGGGATTTGGAGAAGGTGTCCATCCGCGTCCCTCGGGGGCCTTGTTGAACACCTACAATGTGTATGGAGTACCAGGCCCTTTGACCGGCCCCGGCATGACCATTGCCAGAGATTGGCCTGCATTGCCAGTAGTGACACAGGTTTGTTTCCTGTCAGAGTTGGACTCTGCCAAGGCTGTCCTTGTCTTTAGGGACAGGATTTCTGGGTGCAGCCAAGGTGTAGAGGGGATTTGTTTTGGTGGCCTGAGGATCGGGTCTCTGCTTTATGGGATGTGGTCCTGTTGGCGTCATTAGACCGCGATGGTTCACAGCAGACGGGATGAGAATCAGGTCCTCTAAATACCACGTTTTTTTAGTTGTTGTGACAATGTGAAATGCTTTCATTGGTTTAGCTTTTGCATAAAAGTTTTTGCTAATCTGTACCAGCTGTACTACAGAACCAGGTACTCTAACCTCACCCTCAATGTCCTTACAGGAGAACGAGCTAAGTGGAGGGCGTTAGATGTGTAAAATCCTGTCCTTCTGCTGGTGAAGAGTGAGGTTAACATGCCACCACGGCATTTTCTTAAGGTGACAGTATAATGCTGATTTGCAAGCTTGGTGTGTTTTAAGAAAGCGGCTCATTAAACAAAAGCTGCTCTGGCCTGAAGCGTCTCTGAGAGTTAGGAGAGACCTCACAGTTGAAACGCTTCCTCTGGATCCTGACGGGTGTCTGTGTTCGTCAGCAGCTCCATTAAGAGTCGTTTGGGTCCGAGCTGTGGTTTAGTAACAGTTTGGGACTCAACTTGCTGGGTTTTCATTTCTAAGTGGTGGTGCTAATGGCGCTGACTCATAATGGCTCCCTGTTCTCGCCTCTTTGAACACAGCTCGTGAAACGTGTGTGTTCCAAAGGGGGTGGTCTTTCCTCTGATCCTTTAAGGATCAGAAAGAAGGTTTTTATTGTACATGTTAGTAGCCTGGCCTGCTAGACTCGTCCTCTGTTTAAATCTGCACAGAGAAAGAGTAACTGGTGACTCTCCTATTCAAATAACCCCGCCCTCTGAGAACTCTAACATGTTGGTGGTTAATGGTCACACAGGTTCCCTCCCTTAAAGCTTCTGACCAGCATCAAATCAGATGGCTAAGTGGCCTACGGCCGTCCGGTTAGTTCTGCTCCACACGCTGGCTGACCTGAAGGAGGTGTTGGGTGTTGCAGAAAAGTGGAGTAGTAAATCTGTCTTTGGTGTTTGCCACCATTCAGCCTCTAACTCCTTCAATCTATAATATTCCAGTCAGTTTAAAGTACCACTCAAGTGTTTCTCATCCAGCTAACATGTCTTAAACTCTGCTGAGGTGTTTTCATGGTAAAGAGTTAGCTAAAGTGAGGCTAGAGCTAGCTAGCATCCTTCAAGTTCTGATTAGACTTACTGGCTGATTTTCACCCCTGGATCTACTATAAACATGCCTGTTACTTTAAAAGGTCTTGTTCCCATTCAAACCATGTACCGTAAATCCTCTAATATTAGCCTGTATTCAATTAACGGCCGGGTCTCATATTTTGCCGGTGTCGGAGTCGGCGGAGGTGAATAATGGCCGGTCTCTTATTGTGGCCGGGTGGAATGTGGTAACAAGCAAGTACGGGGGGCGGTTGTGTCATCCGTCTCACTTTTGATTTGCCAGTGACAGACCGCGAGGGTAACTTTAACCGTGCGGAGACGAAGAGGAGGCGAAAATTTGATATCAAGTTCAAAGAGAACGTGCTGATTATGCTGCAGAACACTGGGGAGCAGTTGCAGGGGTTGTATGAACTAGTCACTAGTCGACTTCACCGCTCTGTAGTGACTTGTTATGCCTGTCATCGACTAGTCGCTGTCATGTGATAATGACCGGCAAGATGCAGCCCTCGGAAAAGACAGCAGCCTGCTGTCAGCAGGTGACAAGCTCCTGCGCGTCAGATACCGACGCGCTGTGCCAGAGCGTCGGTATCTGACACGCGATCGTTCATGTCGGCTCATTTCCTTTAATGTTTTCTGTCTTTTATTTGCACCTGATGTGTTTCGCTGCTGTGGAGCGGGGCGCATCACCTGTTTTGTCCTCCGGTGACGCACTGATCACTGATACAGCCGCCAAACAGCGAGCACTCCGCTGTTTTAGCGGTCGGTAGATCTTTTAGAACTGCAGTTCAAAGGTAACTCATGAGGTGAATATATATGAACCCAGGTAGCAGTTTTTCTTTAGGATTGAGAGGAGATGCAGGAAGATAATAAACAGACAGGACAGAAAAATAGTCAAATAAAAACAAGTTAGTTTTTGTACCTGCTGGTTGCAACAAACAGACACTATTGAAGGTAATCAGAAGTGAGGAACAGAAAATGAAATAATTATTTTAATGTTTAGAGCAGCAGGAACTCTGAGAGGCTGCAGGCGCATCCGTGAGTTTGCGGCTGCTGCGCAGGGGGAGGGGGGAGAGGGCTGAAGCAGGGGGAGGGGGGAGAGGGCTGAAGCAGAAACTACCGTTGTTAAAAGAAATGTGTTTAACTTTGAAAATGTGGGCGCAACTTTAATTGTCAAAAACTCCAGCGAACCATCAGTTCATTTTGCTCAAATAGAAATAGAGGCCTGCCTCTAATACTGGCCCTCCTTCCAATAAAGGCCTGGAGCTTGATGAGCTTGAGTCAAATACGGGCCCGGGCCTGTATTAGAGGATTTACGGTAATTCATCTCTCTGAACATGAAAAAGCGATGGACTAGCAACGCGTCCAGCATGTACCCCACCTGCTGTAGATAGGCACCAGCCCCTCCCAACCCTGCATGGAAAAGCGGATATAGACAATGGCTGGATGGGCCCCGCCCACCTTGGCGTGGGCCCGCCCATGGAAAGGAGCGAGCAGAACACGTCTCAACCTGAGGAAGTTCACCATTAGCATTAGCAACTCTACAACATGGCGGAACACGTATGTTGTCAGTGGGGATAAAACAAAAGTGTGCAGACGGGTTGTGTTGCTGTTAGCCAATCAGAAGCAAGATGTATGAGTGAGACCGCCCCCCCCCCCCCCCCCAAAAAAAAAGTAAACACACCACCTCAAAGAAGCAGGAGCACCAGAACGATGACTCACAAGTAACTCATCCACCCTAGAGACCCCGGCAGATTAGCAGACGAGGGAGTGGATGGCAGCTTTAACTCGCAGAAGGGCTAGCAACAGTTTATTTTGCTCGTGCGTTTTTATTGCTCTCTACCGCAGCTCCAGCAGAGATGTCATGCCTACTTATCTCACTTTTCACTGGTGCTCAGTCTTTACTGTTGGCATGTTACGCAGCTTCGTGTTTCCTCTAGAGGACCAAGATGCAAACATTCATCTTTTGGTGCAGAGCACATTCAGGAGCCTCTGAAGCAGGTTAAGAACAACCTGTTTCCACCAGTGTTCGTTAGCTTCAGACTGCTCTGCTGGTTTCTGCTGAAGAGGTCACAGAGGTCATTGTTCTCAGTGAGACGGTATGCTGAGTGATGGGATCTTCAGAAACTTGACCTCTTAGACTTTCTGAAGAAAGACCTGAAGCTCTTATTCAAACTGAGGTGAACACCTTCTGACATCTCTGATGGAGGAAAGGATTCTCTTTTCTGTTTATGAACCTGTTTCACAAGCGTGTTGTCAGTGGGATTCATCCTGGACCGGCTCTCTTTGGACTGATTTCTGATCTAAACAAGGAGTTAAACCAATCAGAGACCCTTCTTTTCCCAGTTGGCTTTGTTTTAGTTTTGTCTCACTCCTCTGTGATCCTTGCCTGGAAGATGTATGTGCTGCAGTGGAAACAGCCAGCAGACGCAGCGGAACGACCTCCTGTGATCTTGTGGTTTACAGTCAACACGCCTGAAAGCTGCTGTGGTGTTTCCGTGCCTTCTAGGATGGATGCTTTTATCTGGAAGTTGTCTCACTGAAGCCTAATAATACAAACCTTTATTTATAACAAACTTTACTGAATTAGTATGAATTTACACAGATTATGACTGAATTGAAATAAAAATGACAGAAAACAGTTAAATAAATGAAATAAGAACATTTTAGGATTTTTGATGCATTTCCTGAGTAACGTTAGGTATTTTAGCTACTCCTCTCCTTGATGACGTCACTGCAGAGCCCAGCTGTGATGAGGCTTGGACACAAACCATTTACAGATTGTGAATCATATTGAATTTCTTGGTCCGACCTTAGTGTCTTCATATGAGTCTCGGGGCCTCGGAGGATTTATTTACAATTTCATCACACTAGGTCGCGTGCCCGTGCACGGATTATAAGAAGGGGTGTGGCTTTGTAAAAGGAGGGATCCCCTTACTTTGTTCTTGTGTGAGTGCAAATGTTATGACCTTGTCAAGCAAACATGCTGAAGCATACATCACTGAGCACAGATTAGTGAACATTTCATTCTTTTATAATTATTATAAGTAGCAGTAAACAAACGTTTATTTAATGATTATCTAGCTTGTAAATTTTAGATATTTAATATTAAAAATCTTCTTTCTTCTGTGAGGCAAGGAGACTTAGATAAAAGGGTGCTCTGTGAGGGACCTTGGAAGGAGAGAATGTTATTGTTATGATTTCGTTATCTCTGTCCGAGCTGCAGGCTCTGAGCTCCAGCTGGTGGGATGAAGGCTGGCTGATTTAAAGAGAACGCGTGTCGTCTCGTGTCTCCTTGACCAGATGTTGAATGGTCAAAGAGTACCTAAACAGACCGTTGCTGGACGTTACAGTGGTGTAGGCAGTAACTCATTTAGCCCGCTGAAACTGATTTAGTTCATTTATATTTTAGTTTTCTTGACTATTTTCTGAAAAATATTTTATGTTTCCAGAGATCTTTAAATTTGGTCATTTCTAAGCAGCATTTTAGTTGAGACTCTACCAGTGTTGGGAACATTACTTTATAAAAGTAATTAGTTATAGTTACTGATTACTTTGTCAAAAAATAACTCTGTTACTAACTGAGTTATGTCATGATCCGCCCCGGCCTCCCTGACTGTGTCTCTCCTGCCCTGATTACTCTGCCCATGTGTTCCTGATTCCCTTGTGTATTTACACCTCCCTCCTTGTTGCTGTCTTTGTCGGTTCATTGTCGTTTGTGCATGTTCGTTCGTCCTGTTGCTCCCAGTCTACAAATAAACATCTTTTTATTTTTTCATCCGTCTGCCTGATCTTCTGCCTCCTGGAACCCACCACCACACATGGTCTGCCACCTCCACCCGCAGAACAAGGCAGAAGAAGAATGTGATTGTAGCATCCCTCATATGTTCACTTCTAGGACGGCTATCCATGACCTGGACATACATTTGTATGTTGCTAAAGTTGGAAGAACCAATTCCAGCTGCTGCTTTAACTGCGACCTGTCATCAATAAGGCGTTATTTGTTGGTTAATAAATATGAGTTTATCTGCATTTTAGTTGCCAGTTCCTCTCCAAAGCCCTCTCATATTTCTGACTCAGACTGAAGTGAGATGGGTTGGAGAGTCCCACCAGACACTGGGGACTGTCCAGAGATGAGACCTGTCGCCTCATTCTTGAGGTCTCCGTCCTAGGCCAGCTGGTAGAAAAACAATCCAAAGCGGGAAAAAAAATATTCCAGAAAATCGGAGTCCATGATCATTTACTGATTTACACCAAGACAAATTTTCACGAGGACTTTCTAGTTAACTTCTTAGAAACAATCTGCTGAACTTCCTGTTCTCTACGGAGAAGTGTTTGTCAGAGCATGTGCCCCACCACGGCGCGGCGTTTACAGGAAATGTGTTCACCAGAAAAGTAAGAGCAGGAAGAACAGAGCTGCGGCTCCCACAGGGACTGGGATCTGTCCGAGCTTGTTCCCATCCACTCTGGGAATCATTAACAGGAAGCGGAGCCACACGGCAGACTTTTGGCTCCCATAAATAAATCTGCTAGGTAGTTTTTATCCTGACATCTTTAGCTGCCCACACAGAAATTCAATTCAATTCAAGTTTATTTATAAAGCGCCAAATCACGACAAGAGTCGTCTCAAGGCACTTCACATAATAAACATTCCAATTCAGGTCAGTTCATTAAGCCAATCAGAAATAATGTTTCCTATATAAGGAACCCAGCAGGTTGCATCAAGTCACTGACTAGTGTCAGTGACTATACAGCAATCCTCATACTAAGCAAGCATGCAGCGACAGTGGAGAGGAAAACTCCCTTTTAACAGGAAGAAACCTCCAGAGAATCCTGGCTCAGTATAAGCAGCCATCCTCCACGACTCACTGGGGATCGAGAAGACAGAGCACACACACACACACACACACACACACACACACACACACACACACACACACACACACACACACACACACACACACACACACACACACACACACACACACACACACACACACACACACACACACACACACACACACACACACACACACACACACACACACACACACACGTAATGTGTGCTCAGGGAAACATCTCCAACATGTAGGCCCTAATACTGATGCACGTGCACTTAAATAAATAAATAAGTGCACGTGAACATCTTGGGTGTTACAGAGGAGGAGAAAGTAGAGCTAAGTGGACGCTAGCGCTTAAATCAACAGCAGGACGGTTTCCAGAGCAGCACATGGAGGAGCCGAGTTCTCCTCCGGGATAACGTCAGGATAAGTCAGCTGTTGTGTTTGGGATAGAGGGAATCACAGTTTCACACCGTTTCCGTTTGACTCATCTGGAAATGTTTCCAAGACATCGTTTTTGTGCTTTTAGGATTGTGTGTGAACATTAAGTAGATTTTTTTACACCTGGACCTTAAATACTCCGTCTTTTCTCCAGTGTGGTGCTGCCCAGGATGTCGTCAGCGGCTCACAGCTGCAGCAACATCAGCCACGCACAGCGCGCCGTACAGCGGCTGAGAGCAGAGGCCAGCATCGAGCGGATAACGGTACCGGACCGGACCTGGGTTCAGTTCTGTCTCAACAGGTTTGAATGAATGAATGAATGAATGTTTATTTATACAGCCCTTTACACGACCTAGAGGGTGACCAAAGTGCTTAACATTAAATATGGAAAAAAGTAATACGATTAAAAACTACTGCAATAATGCTAATAATCAGAGCCAGTTTAAAACCATTTAAAACAGCAGAAAAGTAATAAAAATCAAACCAATGTAAAATCAAACACCACTATAAAACAGTCAAAAGAATAAGCACAGTGTCATGGTGCGCAGGTGAGTGAAGCGGGGGCGAGCATCCAAATGTGAGGAAGAAGGCAGGCAGGAACGTTTTAGAGGGTTTAAATACACGAGGAGCTGGGATCTACCGTGATTGGGAGACGAGAGAAAGGTGGGAGAAATCAGAAGAGACACAGGATGGAACAGAGAGGGGAGACAGGGCAGGTTGTGACAGTAGCCCCCCCCCCATTAAAGGGCAGCACCAGATGCCCAACGCAGGTCAAGATGGAGTCTGGTGGGCCGGCGTCTGGGGCACAGGGGGAGACGACGGACTTCGGGGGCCCTGCGTTGGGCGAGGGCAGGGCTAGCGGTGACTGAAGGCGGAGTCTTTGGAGCCGCTGGAAGCAGAGTCTCTGGAGGCGGACCCGCTGCAGGTGGTGGCGCTGACTGGACTGGAGGCGGCTAACCTTTTACCCAGATCAGAGCCTCCATGTCAAAGAGGGTGTGTTTCTGAGTTGCCTTGGTAACATCTCCAAACTAGTCAGCCTCTGATTGGCTGTCCAAACCACAACAACTAAACTTTAAAACTAAAACATGCTGAGAGATTCGACAGACTGGCTATCTGTAGCAAAAACTCTGCAACCATCAAAGACTTTGACACGTCGTCATAATCTTTTTGCACCTGAAAGCTGATGAGCGAACAGTTCCTGCAGAACAAAGCTGGTACCGTTAGACTCCTTCAGAGTTATTCCTGAGACGCAAGCTGAGTCCAACCTGTGCTGCCTGGTGACTACCTGAGACTGGAGAAGTCTGTGCTTGCGGTCAGTCCACCGGACTTGGGTGCCCCGAGGTCATCCGACCTCTCTGACCTCCGGATCCGTGACGAGGGAATGATCCGGTTGTATATAAGTGATCCAGGCTGGGAGTGGAGAGCCCCCGGGCCTCACTGAGGCTGTGAGACAGCAGAAGACAGGATCTTTCTAGAAAGTGATTTCCTCTCTGGGTGTAGGAGCTACTTCTGGAAGTGTTCCTGGATGATGCAGGTCTCTGGGGTCTCTCCGACCTGCTTTAACCACCTGCTAGCTACTGCACAGCCAGTTAAACCTCCTGTCTCACTATAGGGAGGTCACACACACGTATCTGACTGTAAAAGCTGGTGGTGTGTTGTAGTGGATGGGACAGTTCTCACACACCAAAGCACAGTAGTGGTGAAATGACGATGTCGCTGACAGCAGGTCTGCAGGAGAATCCGGTGCTTTTGTTGTGTAAATATAAAACGCTGATGACCTGGAAGGAGACGAGGAGCACGCTGTGTTGCTGCACAGAGACCTGCAGCCTGCATGTCCCCGGCAGGCCTTTGCACTGATCCAGGTTGGTTGTTGCTTAGCGACGTGGGAATGGGAGGGGCTAAATGGTTCCTGTGCCCCACTGTAAACGCCTCTGCTGGCAGTTACAGTGTCAGTGTGTAGGAATGTGCTGTGCTGGGAGAGGAAGAGGAGGGTGTGGGCTGACTGGCTGTACTGGAGCGGGCCCAGATCAGTACTCTTCCATTTATGCTTCTCTTTCACTTCTCAACTTAGCTCAAAGTATGCAACAGCAAGGTGCTAACGCCACTTAGCTTCATGCATTTATAGTGCACTGTTTTCAAATGTAAGAGTAAGTGCCAAGAGTTCATTCTAGATGTAATTCATACAGATACGTTGGACCTCTGCGTGTTCAGACAATAAGTTCTTCAACACACACCGACCCGCTACCTGAGCGTGGTCTGAGTTTACATTCATGGTTGAGTTGCTATCTGTTTAGCAGTGTCCTAAGGGGCTCAGCCTTCTCAGCTCCACATGAAAGAAGTGGCTCACTTCTGGGCAGGAAGCCAGCAGCTTTTGTCTCCTTTCCTGTAATCAATACATAAATATTTATTAGGTGTTGCTAAATGAACCGTGTGCCAGTTGTAAATGTAAAGATGACGATCTTTAGATTTAGAACCGGCCTACAGGTAAAAATGAATGCAGTAAAATAAAATACTCATTCATTAGTTTACAAGCAGAGCAAGCCTCATCAATTCAATTCAAGTTTATTTATAAAGCGCCAAATCACGACAAGAGTCGTCTCATAATAGACATTACAGTACAGGTCAGGTCGTTAAGCCAATCAGCATAAAGTTTCCTGTATGAGGAACCCAGCAGGTTGCATCTGACTAGTGTCAGAGTCTTTACAGCAATCCTCATACTAAGCAAGCATGCAGCGACAGTGGAGAGGAAAACTCCCTTTTAACAGGAAGAAACCTCCAGAGAATCCTGGCTCAGTATAAGCAGCCATCCTCCACGACTCACTGGGGATGGAGAACACACACACACACACACACACACACACACACACACACACACACACACACACACGCACGCACGCACGCACGCACACACACACACACACACACACACACACACACACACAAAGATAAGTAATGTGTCTATGGTTACATTGTGATGTCTTAGTAAATATTCTATTTGGTGAGAGATAAACTGTATTGTATTCATCCTAGTGGATCTATAATTAAACGGGTAAACTAGTAGTAGCACATCCAACATCAAAGAGAATAAAAAGTTATTATCAGGAGAGGGAGAATGTTTAAGTGGTTAGCAGCAGTGTGCTAGACGATGGCCCCCTCCATGAGGCCACCACAGCTCAGCAGAACATCGTTGTAGCTTCTTCTGGGGAGAAAAACACTTAGAGAGAAAATAAAGTTAACAGCTGAAATAGCAGGAAATAATACAGTTAAAGAGCAGATTGTAGAAGAAAGTAGTAGAGTGTGGAAAGAGCCACGGGTTGCCGACCCGTGTTAGTGACTAGTTCAGGTGGATGATGGCGTCTGGTCTACTACACTGATACATGTGTAGGGACACATTTACCAGAATTAAATAGAATTTAACTTTATGCTACACAGCTACTGGCAGCAGAACACAAGTATTTGTATTGTGGGGGAGAAACGGGGTACGTGTGAAACTTTCATTTTGTTGTCTTGCACATTTACACGAGCAGGCGCCCAGCTTGGCTGACTTTTAGGGTTTGCATTAATTGCGTGGTTGCCTGGGATGGTTTCAAATTCCCGGCCTGGATCATTGTCCCGGTCCGTTCCTGGCGGGAGGAAATGGTGGCGCCTGTGTACGGCAGCCTCGCCTCCATTGGTGTGCCCCAGGGCAGCTGTGGCTACGATGTAGCTCATCACCATCAGCGTGTGAGTGGATGACTGAAAGCGCTTTCCATGTCCAGGTCATTCACTTACCTGCGATGTAAACTACTGCACTAAATAAATAACGTTTTATTTGGGTTTTTGTCGACAAAAGGAGAAAAAAGCTGATCTTTATTATTGTTCAACTTTTTTAGACCCAGGGTTTCACAACCCAGTCGGAACCGGCCTGCATCACATGACCGCTGCAGGGATCTTCAGCTCAAACATACTTTATTAGTCCCAGAGGGAAATTCCAGCTCTCCTCTTCAGCGTGACGCTGCCTTTCATCAGCTGAGTGACGTCGTCATCTCCTGGAAATCTACCTGCTGCTACAGGTGCGTGACACCAATGCAAACTGAACCAAACCCAGGAAGTGACGGCAGCAGAAAGGGCTGAAGCCTGCACCCCCGGGTCCAAAGTCAACCCCCACAGAGCAGGTGATGCTTCCACGTGTGCAGTCCTCACACCTTTTGACACAAGTCCATAAAAGTACAAACTAGTGGAAACAGTGACAGAGCAGGTGAAAGGGGACCTGGGTGGATGAACTCACATGGTCCTGCTGACACAAGCAGAAGCCCGCCCAGGGACAGAGCGCTGAGGATTATTGTCGTGCTCAGAAACGGCACCGGGGCCACGGCGGCCACCATGACCCCTGTGATCCCGCTGCCTCGGGTCAGGAAGCGAATAGAACCCATTCAGAGGTTTGTTCCAAAACAGCATTTTATTGACCGTAAACCGCGTGTGTCACGCTCATGTCTTCATTAAGTACAAAAATGAACATAAATAGTTTAAATAGAATTAGAAATAACTTAAATTGTAACATTAGTGAAAGGCAAGCTGGTGAATGAAACACTAAACACTGAGATGTGAAGTGATGACGACAGCAACCTCAACAAGAACGACTGCAGCAGGCCGTGTTCCAACAAGTGCTCTCATGTCTGCCGAGGCCGAGGCCTTGGTCCTCCAACCGCTCAGCGGTCTGGACTTACCAAACCACACAGTGGCATCCTCGTGCACAGCCATTCCCAGCAGCCCAGTCCAAACGGGAACTTCCAGCCCTCTCCTTCAAATACATCCCATGCTGCCTGCAGGTGTTTCTCTTGCTTTTCTCCCCTCCATCAGCAGAGCAGCACCGTTTGATAAAATTGTGTCCGTCTGGGTTAGACCACACTTCCTGTGCAGATCACACTTCCTGGACAGGTTTTAGCTGCTGGGGAGTTCATCGCTCAGGCAGGTTGATGATGGGTATCCACTGATCCATGCAGCGGCTCTCTCTGCAGAATCGGTTGAGTTTGCCCAGAGCGGGGTCTTTCCACGATGCAGGATGTGGGCTCTAACAACAGAGAGACAGAACATTCTCTATCAAAGGAAACTCAATCCATTTTTGTTTGTATAGCACCTTCCACAGCCTCAGCGGCAGCCCAGCAGTGCTGAACACTTAATAAAAACATCCTGGGAATCAAAAGGAGGATAAGAACAACAAATAGACCAACACAAGTAAGAGCTTAAAAACATTGTGACCTAAAAACCAATCTAACAACGAGCCAGCGTCAACGACTGTGTTTGGGGGAAAGACAGCACCTAAAAGTGGGTTTTCAAGCATGACTTCAACATCTGAAGAGATTAGAGCTGAGGATCCAATAATGGATGCATCGTAGAAGAGTACGCCATCATCCATTATAGTGGAATGTAGTTTGGTTTTTTAACGGCGGCACCAGCGCAGCGTCCACATCTGTCAGAGTGAGCGTCCTCCACATTTACCTCCGCCTTAATGTGGTGCTGCAGGGCTGAGCGCTAGAGTTGTCACCTGAGACTGAACCGGAACCGAATCAGTCCGACCGGTTCTGTTGGATTTGGGCCGTGAATTATGTTAATTGAGCGGGTTGTCACGCGGCGCGCTCCGCTAGCTCAGAGAGAGAGAGGATCGGAGGACGCTCCTCCAAACACGCGTTATTATATTTATTATTTCTCCTGGAAGCGCTCAGTCAGACCGAGTGCTGTGATGTCGGGAGATCCGGTCTTGGGGAGGGGGCGGGGTCAGTGACGGCGGCTGCAGCATAATCATCTTTTATTTAGGGACACGGAGAAGTTAAAAGGAGAGAGAAATAGAAGGTAGAAGTTCTTGTTCTACTTTATTATTTTGTGTCATGATGATAAACTGATGTTAAATTCAGCTTAAAGAGAAACTGGGAGGAAGCTTTGGTTCATTTTAGGATACAGGAGGTCTGTCTCCTATCTGCTCCTCCAGAGACAGCATGGACATGAGGGTCACATGGTGAGGGTCACACAGGACAGGTTAGTGGAAAGGTTTGTAGTTAGCTGGTTAGTGAAGGAGATCCATCAGATGGGTAATTTAATCCTAATCCAGCCCACAGCCTTCTGCTGGTGTTATTATCAGAAAGAATAAAACACACATCTTAAATATTATTGGAGTGTAGAATTTGTTTTATGTTTTATTATTTTCTGCATCAAACAGAACTTGATTCATTCTCCAACATTTCAGAAACGAACCACCGGGTTCAAATAAAATAAACTAAGTCAAACATTTCATTTGGTGTTATTTCTGACACCCTTCAGCAGCGGCATAAATATCTGACTCTAGAGCTTCTCAGAGACATTAAACACTCATATATGAACCCATTATGGATTTTATTATTACATTATGTGTCCTGTAGGTTTTCAGTACTTTTTTAGATGTTGTGAGTTTTTGAAAGCGCGTTTTTCTCAGCCTGAGGCGTGGTGTTGAACCAGGAAACAGATTGTTTTACTTTGTTAAATCTTAAATGTTTACATGTTTTGTCCTAACCTGTTGTGGATGGAGAGATTTTGAGGGAGGGCAGGTTGTGTCAATTACGTTTTAGATAAAAAAAGTAAATAAATAAGAAGCAATTATCTGACATCTTCTACTTATCGATGAAAACAAATCACTATGAAATAATCGTGATGCATCAGGATATCGAATCGTTGACCCAATAATCGAATCGAATCGGGAGACAAGTGAAGCCTCGCACCTCTAGAAGAGACGGAGCCAGTTTTACTGCCAGACCCTGTTTACGCTGCACTTCTGCTAGTTTCTGTTTCGATGATAAACTTTTTCAGAAATTCTTCTCAAGTCACGAGGAGGAGGCGGAGTCCTGAGCAAAAGTAGGAACCAGTATGAACAAGTTCTTCTCTGACTAAGAGTTTCACTCGTGTGCCTGACGATCATGAGTGAAAAGCCCCACATGCCAAAAGGACAAAAGCCAACAGCGCTTACGGTGACGAGAACACAGTGCAGGTCTAGAGGTTCAGCTCCGCTCAGCTTCCCTCCTCCTCCTCCTCCTCCCAGGATTTCAGCCAGGCGCCTGGTGCTGTTGACTCGCAGGATGTTGATGTCGTTCTCACAGCAGAATGCCTGTATGAGGGTAAAGTGGATCTGCAGGGCCACATCTTTTACATCATCCTCATCCGTAGCCAGGATGCACAGAACCACGTTATCGGAGTCTCTGTGAAGGACACAATACCAGTCAGTCTGATGTGGGTTCCTGCGAGATGAACAAACATTTAGAAGTGTTACGCTAACGTAGGTCAGGTTTCACCGGCGAAGACTCTCCAAAGTCTCCTCCTGCACCACCTTCGCTCACTGGTGAGCTCAGTGCCGGACCCCCTGCAGTTTGCCTACTGGCCTGGAGTCGGGGTGGATGATGCTATTATCTACCTGTTGCACTGATCCCTCTCACCTGGAGCAGGCAGGCAGTACTATGAAGGTCAAGTTTATTTGACTTTTCCACCGTCCAGCCTGCACTACTGAGAGGGAAGCTGGAGGGAGCCAGTGTGGGCAAACAGCTGACCAAATGGATCATGGACTGTCTAACCAACAGACCGCAGTAGGCGAGACTCCATCGCTGTGTGTCGGAGGTGGTAATCTGCAGCACAGGGGCGCTGCAGGGAGCAGTTCTCTAACCCTTCATGTTCAGCCTACACCTCCGACTTCCATTCTAACTCAGACCAGTGCCACCTGCAAAGGTTCTCTGATGATTCGGCCATCATCGGATGCAGATCAGATAGGAACGATCAGGAATATGGTGTGAGACCAACACTCTTCAGGTCAATGCCAGCAAGACAAAGGTGATGGTCATAAACTTTAGGAGGAAGTCACCCTCTAAAACAATGGTGAACATGCAGGGAAAAGACATTGGGATAGTGGATTTGTACAAGTACCTGGGTGTTCACCTCAACAATAAACTGGGCTGGTCAACTTCAGCCTATAATATATATAGTTATGACAGTATAATTTATTGTTATTACAGTATAATTTTGTTGTTACTGTATAACTGTTTGTTATTACAGGGTAACTTACACATTGAGAGACTTTGCTGCCTCGTAGACACCGACCGTGATGCAGCCTTGTGGCAGCGCAGAGGTCAGGACTTCCTCCAAGGCTTTAGCCACTGTGTCCATCCTGCAACACACACACACACGCACACACACGCAGACGCGCGCACACACACACACACACACACACACACACACACACACACACACACACACACACACACACACACACACATGAGAACTCGGGGAGGATTCTCTGTGCTCGCGCTGGTTAGTTAGCCGGTTTGCTAACACCAGGCATGTAACCGACGCTACCACAGCTGTTGTGGCTAGCTCCGTCCCTGTAGTTTGCTTGAACCGGACCTTAAAGCAGCAAAACTACCGCTGTCGAGCTCGAGCTAACGCCGTGAACTCGTTGACCTGACGCTTGAGGCAGGGCTGCTAGATAAGCAGGTGTAAAACAGTAACAAACATCAAAGAAAGTTCTGCACCAGACGTTGCTGCACATATAAAGTGGTCAAACATAGTCTTTACCTTTCCTGAGAGTAATCCCCGTTTAGTTCCTCAAATGTCATGCTGAACATTAAATCCAAATCCAGCGTTGTGCAAAAACAAAAGCAGCGAACAGAAAGCAGTGCTGGAGCCTTCTCGACCCACCAGAGAGACTGAGCTCCGCGCACATCGCTTCAACTGAAACCGGCAGCAGCAGTCCGGGGCGTTAGCATAGCTGCGGTCATTGGTCAGATGCAAATCTAGCTAGCATGGGATTGGCCCGACACACGGCCACGGGCGTGTCCGTCCGCGGCTCGGTTCCCACCGTGAGCCCAGCACCGCTACTCGGTCTCTAGCTTAATTACAGCTGTGTGTGCACAGCTGTAACTTCCGCTGACTGTTCAGGGCCACGTAAGAACAAACAGACACCAAAATCCAAACGTGTCATCTTTAATGTACTCTTTTCAGTCTAACAGCCCGTTAACAGAACTTACCCTAGCTGCCGGAGCGACTGGGCAGTCAGCACAGCTGCGTAGCAACGAGACGCCGCCGTGGAATTGGGTCTTCTGATTGGTCGATTGTGGAGCGTGCGAAAACCCCTTGGGAACGGCGCGCGAGATCTAAAGGGACTGGCGCGAGAGGGTGTGGAAGTCAAATGTGACACATATTACTACTAAACATCGTAGCCTGGTCATGGTCACTCAGCAATAATACAACAGCGCTACGGACCAACTTTCTAATTATTCAGCAGTTGGTTCGTTTCTGTAATTTTATTCTAACTAAAATATTACGTATTTATTGCAGAATAGTCAAATATCTGACAGTGGTGTCTTCCTTGGTTTGAGTTGTGACTTAAACTATGTTTGTAAAAGTAGATAATTATCATTTTGAATAATTGATTCAAAGTTAATGCGACATGTTGTGAATGTTAATAAACGTTTTACTGCCCTCTGGTGGTTGTCTCTGAACAGAGCATGATACACAATAGTCTCTCAACGTGGGACAGCCTGTCTTCTCTTTATTCAGGAATCTCAAGAGAACAACTAAAGCTACGGTAAAAAGCTTCTTCTGTACCTTATTTAGAAAAAAGTCTCAAAAAACTTGTGTGTGTGTGTCTAGATTTGCGTGTGCGTAACTAAAGATGTGTGTGTGTAACTCTTGATTTGTAACTTGTGTTTACATTTTCGTGTGTAACTTCAGCTCCCACACATACAAATCATTGAACACACACACACACACACACACACACACACACACACACACACACACACACACACACACAGACAAAACTACATTACACACAGATCAGTTTACACTTATAAAAATTCTTTTGAGACTTTTCTCACTTGACTGATTTGTGTGTGCATGGTGCGTTCAAAAGCTGGGTGGAAGCTGGGAAATCTAAATCTCCTTTGGATTTAGTAACTTGTACTTAAGAGGCAAAATGTTTTTCTGTGGGAAAATAGAGTATCTTAGGATTCTGTAGTTATAAAAGATAGACCGAAATTTACCTTTTAATAATCTAAAATCGTTTCTTTAGACACACACACACACACACACACACACACACACACACACACACATATATATATATATATATATATATATATAAATATATATATATATATACAGTTGTGGTCAGAAGTTTACATGCACTTGTAAAAAATATAATATAATGGCTCTACTGAGTGTCCCGTTATTTCTAAAACTCTGATTTTTCTCTGATAGAGTGATTGGAACAGATACTTCTTTGTCACAAAAAACATTCATGAAGTTCGGTTCTTTAATGTCTTTATTATGGGTTAACAGAGAAAAGTGATCACATTTGCTGGGTCACAAATATACATACAGCAGTGCTAATATTTGGTTACATGTCCCTTAGCCATTTTCACTTCAATTAGGCGCTTTTGGTAGCCATCCACAAGCTTCTGGCAAGCTTCTGGTTGAATCTTTGACCACTCCTCTTGACAGAATTGGTGAAGTTCAGTTAAATTTGATGGCTTTCTGACATGGACTTGTTTCTTCAGCACTGTCCACATGTTTTCAATGGGGTTTAAGTCAGGACATTGGGAAGGCCATTCTGAAACCCTTATTCTAGCCTGATTTAGCCATTCCTTTACCACTTTGGATGTGTGTGTGGGGTCATTGTCCTGTTGGAACACCCAACTGCGCCCAAGACCCAACCTTCGTGCTGATGATTTTAGGTTAGGTTGAAGAATGTGAAGGTAATCCTCCTTCTTCATTATCCCATTTACTCTCTGTAAAGCACCAGTTCCATTGCCAGCAAAACAGCCCCACAGCATAATATTCCCACCACCATGCTTGACTGTAGGCATGGTGTTCTTGGGGTTAAAGGCCTCACCTTTTCTCCTCCAAACATATTGCTGGGCATTGTGGCCAAAAAGCTCGATTTTCGTTTCGTCTGACCACAGAACTTTCCTCCAGAAGGTCTAATCTTTGTCCATGTGATCAGCAGCAAACTTCAGTCGAGCCTTAAGGTGCCGCTTTTGGAGCAAGGGCTTCCTTCTTGCACGGCAGCCTCTCAGTCCATGGAGATGCAAAACACGTTTGACTGTGGACAATGACACCTGTGTTCCAGCAGCTTCTAATTCTTGGCAGATCTGCTTTTTGGTGATTCTTGGTTCACTCTTTACCCTCCTGACCAATTTTCTCTCAGCAGCAGGTGATAGCTTGCGTTTTCTTCCTGATCTTGGCAGTGATGAAACAGTGCCATGCACCTTATACTTACAAACAATTGTTTGCACTGTTGCTCTTGGGACCTGCAGCTGCTTTGAAATGACCCCAAGTGACTTTCCTGACTTGTTCAAGTCAATAATTCGCTTTTTCAGATCCATGCAGAGCTCCTTTGACTTTCCCATTGTAGCGTTTGTGGGCGTTTGCATCCAATGAGCCCTATTTACCTGGCCTAAGAGAAGTCACCAGCTGTAGTCACTCATAATCACTCACAAGAAGTTAAGAGGCCATGCTATGAAGCTCAGTTCACTGACACGTTTCTAAGTCACCTAAATTGCTAGTTCATGTTGCTGTATGTATATTTGTGACCCAGCAAATGTGATCACTTTTCTCTGTTAACCCATAATAAAGACATTAAAGAACCGAACTTCATGAATGTTTTTTTGTGACAAAGAAGTATCTGTTCCAATCACTCTATCAGAGAAAAATCAGAGTTTTAGAAATAACGGGACACTCAGTAGAGCCATTATATTATATTTTTTACAAGTGCATGTAAACCTCTGACCACAACTGTATATATATAGAGCTCCGGACCCTACGTGACTCTCAGTTAGTAGACGCCATATTGGCAGGTAAAAGAATCTAAACAAACACGGATGTAAACATGAACGTGAACGGGATCGGCTTGGATTTTACTTCGTCGGAGTTTACTTCACACTTAAAAACCGAAGAAATCGTTTTATATAGTCAGAAATTAAATAGACTGAACATTTCCGACCCTTACCGTGCCCCTGGGATACTTTTTAAAAACGCCAGAAGCTGTCGGAGCGGACTTCTTACCAGACCTGGCCGGGGAACCCCTTGGGATTTACCCGGAGGAGTTGGCTCAGGCGGCTGGGGAGAGGGAAGTCCTGGCCTCTCGATGCTACTGCCCCCGCAACCCGACTCCGGATAAGTGGATGAAAATGGATGGATGGATGGACAAATAACAGATTTACATGTAAGTAGTTTAAATAGAGCGCTGTGCTGTTTGAATGTATAAACTGAACACCAAGAGAAATCACTAGTCTGATTGTTTTCCATGAATAAAATAAATATGTCAGGCAGGAGCGTCTCAGGATCTGTCTGAGATCTGTCTCGGCGAGACAGATAATAGCAATCCAAAGTGCTTTTTATGTGTGATCTGACAATTGATCAACCATTGCTTAAAAATTAAATACAGCTTAGTCGGTTAATTGCTGTGATCATAAAACACGTAAACGGCAGCACGCAGAACTCACGAGGCAACGTTTTACGTGATGTTTACTTGTTGCTGTGAGTAATAAGACAGAAAAAGCCACGCCAAAATAAGTTTAGGAAGCCCACTAAGAATCGTAATAAAAGCATTTAAAATAAATACCACACACAGTTGAGGAAACGTTGGTTTAAGTACCTGATATGAAGCGGTCGCTGCATAAGCGAAAACCTTTACTCTCGGGATCCCACAGCTTCATTTCAGCCCGGTCACTAGCGCGTTTTATTACAATGATCCAACGTTTGCGGCGCTCCGGATCTTGGGGAATCCTGTAGATGGCTCATTCCTTATGTCGTCCGCGTGTGTTCGGCATCCTGGGGCACAACAGGAATCTACCATATTTCCCGTTTGATTGAGTTTTCTGACAATAACAAATAGTCCAGCTGCCGGCTTCTGCCTGCCAAGATGGCGCCGTTTCGATTTGAACTGTTGCATGCCGGGAGAAGTGACGTCAACTCCCGGAGCTCTATACTTATATATATATATATGTCATATTTAGGCAAGGACAATTCACTGAACAAGTCCGACCAGAACTCCCAGAATACACCGGACAGGGAAGCGCCAGGTTATGTGTGTGCACAATAACAGTAGGACAGTTTACATGTGAGGAGATGTATTTAGCTCACAAAATTGATGAAGTTTTTTTTTTGGATTAGTCTAAATAAGTTGGCATTTCTTTGTTGTGTCTGTGAACAGCAAAATGTGGGGAATGTGGCACAGGCATTAATGTCAGATGACCAGTTTATGAAAGTTTAATTTAACCTAATCTTGACCCAAATAAACAATTGCAATTAATAACACTGTCTCCACAAGCTTGTGTTTATGTAATAATTATGTTATTATTATATTATTACTGTACTTTTTCAATGACTGGATCAAAGTACCTTTGTTACTTACACCTAGATGTTGATTTTACAACTTTAGATGGACAGTGTGTTCATTTGTGTCATTCTATTGATTAATCTATTGAAATGTTATTTACATTTAACCAAAATACCTGACTTTTTAACAATCTTTTCTTCTCCAATGTTTTGTCTTTTGAAGGACTTGCTAACACATTTTGGACAATGGAGAGAAACCAACAATATACAAGGGTATGTAGTTATGCATTATAAAACTATATCAAAATGTTATAAATAATTATTAAATTTGATAGTGTGATGTCATGATTTAGCTAACTGAATTTACTTATTTAAAGGAACATTACTATTGACGTAAATAAATCTGGTCATGTCAAAAAAAAACAAATTCTTATGAAATTAAGCATTCAGATTTCAGAAATGACACTAAATCGTTATGTACCCATGTACAAAATAGAGTATTTGTGGAAGTAAAATTCTGATCCTTATATTGTCCTGTTTTTCATCTTTCACTTTTAAAGGACCAACATTAATGATTGAAAGTTACTTACTATAAGCAGCACTGCAAATTATTAATCTATTACATTTCTTCTTAACTCACACTGACATGTGCAAAACAAGCTCCATCTATCATTTTTAGATTATATATCCTATCCATATTTTAATAAAATTTGTCCTTTTTTTCATAGGACCTATTGAAACAGCACATCCTGGAGAGACTGCATCTGCGTGCCACACATGCACTACAACACATGCCTCTGAACATAGACTATTTGGATTTTTTTTGTAATCAGCAAATGGTTTTCATTGATGCTCTGGCTCAACACATACAACTGTCACAAGATTTCTCAGAGAGGTTGACTGATTTACACAATCCCATTCAATATCACAGAAACAGCCAAGAACCTCCATTAACTGTTGGGATTGAAAGACAAACAACAGGTGGACATCCTAAGATCACAATCTCCACTGGACATCTGATTCATCTGCTGGGAACTGGATGACCTGTGAACTCTGTTGCCAAATTATGGGGAGTGTCACGTGCTACACCTTTTAGGACGATGGCAGAAAACAATTTGTCAGTGCAGGATTTCTACAGTACATGTACAGATGCTGAACTTGATGCACTTGTTACTGAAATCAAAGACAGAATGCCCCATGCTGGCTTTCGTTTGGTAAAAGGCACATTGAAGGCCCAAGGACATCATGTGGGATCGGACAGAGTCGAAGATTCAATGCACCGACAGGGCCTGAAATTCACAGGGGGGTTGCAAGTATTGCGCATTATTTAAACGATTCTCGCAAATTTGGTTTTTATAATGTGGGAAATTCCCGCATACAGCGAACATGAATGTAGGTGTAAAAAAAACCCTTCCGTTACAACCTTCGCGCGCTGCACTCTTCTTCTTTTCTCATATTAAAAGACAATCTTCCTCTCTTGCTAGC
The DNA here is from genome assembly GCF_043380555.1 of Nothobranchius furzeri. NCBI lineage: Eukaryota > Metazoa > Chordata > Actinopteri > Cyprinodontiformes > Nothobranchiidae > Nothobranchius > Nothobranchius furzeri. Next base: position 71,965,376 of record NC_091751.1, read on the forward strand.
AAACCAGTGATTGCCATTTAACACCCGGAGCCAAACATGGACCGCTGGTTAAAACGCAAGTATGACTTTACTGAAGGAGAACCTGCTCCCAAAATATAACCACAGTGGAACCTGATCTGCCTCTCAACTGTCTGTAGAGGATTCTGAAGATGTCTGGATATTTGTGGTTTTGGTGTCGGGATTCCTGTTGTTTGGCCTGAGCGGTTACCTGGCTTACCGGAAAATTAACAAGCTTTTGAGGAATATTGGCTCAATCCCGGCGCTCAGGGATGGAATGCATCATGCTGTGAACGCACAAACTCATATAATTGTTGAGATGAGTCGTAAGCTTGGAACTTTGTCTGAGATTCAGGCTCAGGCACAGAAGGTGGATTCCATCAAGGAGAGAGTTGTGGACAGATCAGCACGGATTGGGATAGATTAATTACGCCATTATTGGATCTAGAGGGGTTGAAGACCAACAGAACACTAAGGCATAGAGGAAATTATCTGTCTGTCCCTAAAACAATGCTTATCTGAATCTGGTGCCCTTGGAGCCTGTGAGGCTGAAGTGTAAACTCCCCCCTCAGAAGAAATGTGGAATGTTGCTGTCGCTATGGTAACTCTTCTCCCTATCCCAGCCTGGGCGAGACTGTGACCGGTGAAGGCTGTGGAACCATATCTAGGAGTCACTGTGCTCCATGAAGCCAGCTGGCTCTTCGGTGGACTGCCTCCCAGCTAAATTGGTGCGTGACTCGGTGTCTGCGCTGAGCCCGGCACTCATGAACATTTTTAACATTAGCCTCAGCACTGGAGTGTTCCTTAAGGTTTTTAAAGATGCGGTTGTTTGGCCGATATTGAAAAAACCTGGTTTGGATCCCTCCACTTATGAGAACTTTCGCCCTATATCGAAAGTCCTGTTTCTCTCGAAGGTCCTTGATAAAATTGTGCATGGTCAGATCTCTGCCCATATGAACAACAACTTGTTGCTGGATGTGTTTCAGTCAGCCTTTAGACCAAACCATAGTACTGAGTCTGCTTTGATTAGGGTGCTAAATGACATTCTGGTGGCATCTGACTCTGGGTCTATGGTACTGCTGCTCCAGCTGGACATTTCAGCGGCTTTTGATACGGTCGATCACCAAATTTTACTGAATCGGCTTGGGTCTTGGGTGACGGGGGTGGCGCATAAATGGTTCCACTCCTACCTATCAAACCATACCATCTCTGTACAGATTGGTGACTGTGCATCCTCCAGTCTTCCACTGCCTTGGAGGGCGCCACAAGGTTCCGTTCTTGGGCCATTGCTGTTTTCAATCTACCTTCTGCCTCTGGGCAACATCTTGAATCAGCATGGCCTGAGCTATCACATCTACGCAGATGACTGTCAGCTATACGTGGAAATGGACGAGAAGAATGCGGGCTCGAAATTGGCTGCATGTATGGCTGACGTGAAGGGCTGGCTGGCATTCATCTTCTTAAAACTGAATGAAAAGAAGTCTGAGTTTATTGTTTTTGACCCCCACAACCACCATGGCTCTCACCCTGTTTGTGACCTTTTAACCCTATACCCCAAACAGTGTGTGACGAGTCTCGGGGTCAAGCTGGATGCTGGACTCACAATGGCCCCACAGATAAACTCTGTAGTGAGGTCTTGTTTTTATCAGCTTCGCCGCCTTACTCACCTCAGACAAATCCTGAAACGGAGGCATTTGGAGTCAGTCATTCATGCCTTCATTACCTCTCGCCTGGACTATGCAAACGCCCTCCTCATTGGTGTTCCGGACTCTGCTCTAAATCGGCTGCAGGTTGTTCAGAGCGCTGCTGCCAGGTTCTTGACGGGTACACACCGACGTAGCCACATTACCCCTGTCCTGGAACATCTTCACTGGCTCCCTGTCATTTTCAGAGTGCAGTTTAAGTTACTGACTTTTGTTTTTAAAGCACTCAATGACCTGGCACCTTCCTACCTCTCTGCCCTTCTCACTCCATATGTGCCCACCCGCACGTTGAGGTCGGCTGACCTTTTGCTGCTGCACATGCCGCGGATGAGACTCAAATCGCAGGGTGAACGAGCATTTGTCCATGCTGCCCCAAAGCTATGGAACTCATTGCCCATTGGAGTTCGGCAGGCTCCATCTCTGGCGGTTTTTAAATCTCGTTTAAAGACCCACTTTTACACTTTGGCTTTTGGACAGTGACTCGTTTTAGTGATTTATTCATTGTTTTAATGTGTTCTTAGTATTCATCATGATTTATCTGCCTTTGATTGAGATTTTTATCCTTTGTTTTAGCTCCTTGTAATGGTTGTGTTTTGTTTTAGCCTGTGCAGCACTTTGGGCAGCTCCCATGCTGCATTTTAAACGTGCTATATAAATAAACTATGCTATGCTATGCTCTCTAACCCATTATCTCCCTCCCCTGTCCAAACGGAGGTGAAACGCGCTGGCAGTGATAGGAAATAACTGATCCGTAATAAAGTGGAAATTCGGTGAAGAGAGTCCCAACCCTACCTCCCCACCTAGTGGACACTAATGTTGTGTAATGTCTGAAGTCTGTGTACATATCTGTCTGAGGTGTTTTTTGCATAGCACAGCTGCCCTCTCTGGTGAGGGTAACTCTGAAGTGCCCCCCCCCCCCCCTCCCGACTCTACCCTCATATAAACCCTCTTGATCTATTACAGTAGCACGACTCGGGTTGCGAATGACCACAGTCACCAATTCTTGTCATGTGTCTATGTATGTATGTCTGATCTCAGAATTGTGTGTACTGAAACTCTAATTTCCCTCTGGGATTAATTGAATTGAAGCCTTAGCCCCACCACCGGAGGTGGCGCTGATACCAGCGATGACCCAAATCCTTCGGACTCTCGAAGCGGTAGCATCAGCAATATTACCAAGCAGCCCAAAGATAAGTTTCAGGCTAACTGGCTCAGACTATATCCCTGGCTTGAAAATAATAATGGTGAAATGAGCTGCTCCATCTGTAAAATGTGCGGTGCTGTGCCTTTTACTAGTCGATGCTACAAAACATCAACGTAACGCCGTCACTCAGATGGTGTGTGTCACACAGCAGCAATTAAAAGAAAACGTGAGGCAGATTCAGCCAAAAGGCTATTGAAGATGCGCAGTTAAAATGTGCTGAAGAAATAAAAGGGCTTCCAAAAACTGCATATTTTATTGCAACAAATGAAATGGCCAAAGCTAAATTTTGCCATCTGATTAAATTCATGAAATATATGGAGTGTCCCGCTTTTAAGATTCTTAACACCAAAACATCAAGCTATGGTAGTTAAATGTAGCGATAAATATAGATTTATATCTGTATTTATCAAATGTGGTGTGGACTTGGCTTGTTTTCGTCATTTATAATGTTATATAAATTAATTCGGGGCACCACCCAGTTTTGTCTGTGTGAACTGGGACACTGAATTTTTGGCTTAATGAACTGACCTGAATTGGAATGTTTATTATGTGAAGGGCCTTGAGACGACTCTTGTCGTGATTTGGCGCTATATAAATAAACTTGAATTGAATTGAATATTTAACTTCTTCTGAATGTAATCAGTCTCAAAGTTAACACCACATTTTAATCTGAAAGCTAAATTCTTGTCAGAATGAGCCGGCTATTCTCAAGATCGCTAGGCAATGATCAGGCATGATTTAAGTTTTGTGAGTTTATTACAAACATCCATTACATTGACAAGAGGACCAAACACAGCTTATAGTTTAATGCATGGTTATTAAGAAAATTGGTAACCCAAAGTTTTATGGCAGTGATAGGAAATAACTGATCCGTAATAAAGTGGAAATTCGGTGACACCAGGATTATAGAAAAATGGGAAATAATTTCTAAAGGGGAACAAAGTGAAATGTTCATGTGGGTTTTTAGGTGAAATGGGTGAGTGTGTGTGTGTGCTTGTGTGTTGGTATGGGTGCAAAAGGGGGTGTGTTCATGTGTGTGAGTGGATGCAATGAGAGTTGATGTGTGTGTATGGATTTGTTGCGGCAGAAAGAAAAAGTAAATCTTGAGAGATAAACGGGAATTTGAATCGAAAATAACAAGCCATAAAAGTTTAAGTCTGAATTCACTAATCAGGCTTAGCAGGAAAAGTCAGCCAGATGAAAATGATTCACAGACCTTTTCTCCGTCGCCAAAGAGGTGTCCTGTGGGCTGGTTCAGCCGGTCCAGAAGCTTGAATGTGGCCGTCAGGGGCCGTAGGACTTTTTGGCACCTCAGCTTAGGTCAACGAGCGTCTGTGGACTGGAGAATGATGCATTCCTCCACCGTGGCTTGACTTTAAGGTCCTCAACTCAGTTGCACCGAAACGTGGAATTCAGAGCGCGAGTCCCGATTCACAAACGGTGCCGAATCAGAACTGTTCCAAATTGCTTTCAACTCTTAATGCACAACTTCTTGAACGCGTCAACTTCCGGTTGCGCGTGGGACGTCAAAACAAAATAAACGGAGTTGCCTCTGTCCTGCCGAAACTTTTGAGAGCTAATGGCTTGGTTTCTTTAGAGTGTAGGTTTCTTGCTAGGCCAAGATGGAAAAGCCAAGCAGATGTTTGCTTAAGGCGTCTGTGGTTCTTAAACTGCCGCCATGAGGTTCGGATGGGTGCTTATATAACCTTTTGGGCAAGCCCACCTGTATCTCACTCAAAAACCACTGGAGGGCACTGTGGCTCTTCCAAATAAACTCTACCTTCTCCAAGATGGTAAGTCCTTGATCACAATTTAACACAGTTATTCATATAAATCCTCAAAAAGTATTACTTTAGCATCAAAGTATTACTTTAAATGGGAAAGAATAAAATTCATGTCTTAAAACTGGACAGTTTTGCCATTAGCATGAATTTTAACTGGAGAAACACCAAATGACAGAGGTTTAACATAAAAGAAAACACAAAACAAACGGTTTGGTCTGTGGCGGATAAGATTCTAATTTAGAGCACCTTGATTTCTATTTTAAGAGTAAACAACCTAAACACCTTCTTTGATTGTAGATAACCAGGAATGCAAGGTTTATAAAGACTCAGGTCTTGAAGCTCCCAGGAGGACCTAAAAGAAATTTTATGACTTCCCCTATCTTGAGAAAAGAGTCAATCTGAGGATGATGTAAAACAGACCAGTTTTCTGATTTTACTTGCGCCTCCTGATTGGCGCAGAAGGCAGGCCAGTCAAACTGGTGCAATTTACGATCCTGGGAGAGTTGTAGGAGGTAACCAGAATGCTGAAACTGCAGGCCAGTTTCAAATTCCTCTTTTTTGTTTTCTTCTGCTAAATGTGAGAGGAAAAACTTTGTGAAAATATTTAGGTTGTCCTTCGTGTGAATACAAACAAAGTTAATCTGAGGATATAAAATGTGGATTTCCGCTACATAAATCAATGAAAAAAGACTGTCAGAAATGGACTAAGCTATTGCAAGTACTCTTGTCGAAGATGTTGACAAGTGTAATGATCTTAATTTCCATCTAATTAAGGACCGTGAGACAATAAGATTGCATATCGATTATGGAATCAATCTTATGGACCACTAAGTTATTTAACCAGAAGATTGGAACTTTTTATTGTAGGGATTTGTAACACTTTGTAGTAACTGAGAGACAAGAGATGAGAGAGAGAGTCCTTTAAACATTTAAGATGATTTATTACTAAATAATTTAAACAATTTTAAACAACTAACTCTAACTGATGATTAGGGATGGGTACCTTTGACATTTGAATCGATTCGGTACTAATTCCCGGTACCTAGGAATCGATACCGATACTTAACGGTACCAATTTTCGATACTTTTGAGTCTTTATTATTTTAATTCTCTTTTATAATTAAATATATATTTTTCTCAATTCATAACAATATTTGATAAATATCACGATAAATAACATTCAACTGTTTGTATTTTAACATCGTCCTTGTAGTTTTATAAGCTGATAATTAAACTGAAGCAAACATCTTTACTGTGAACTAAATTTACTGTGTATCTTCATTCCTTTTGCCGTCTTTTTTCATTTGATTTTTCCTACTGGGAAGTTAGAATTTCCGAGGAGAATGCGAACGCACCATTAGCTGATAACAATGGTAGCAATGGAAGCTAACATACCAAGCTAACGTTATCTTAAACAGTTTATTTAGCTGCTGGAGCAGATTAAAACGATGATGCCTCACACTTAGATCGTTGTCACTGGTTTCATCTTCACCCAATCACCCGTCGCATTTAGTAAAGTGAAGCCAAACTTTAGAGCGCGTTCTTGTTCTTCTAGTCGGAAATTTGGAGTTCTGAGGAGAAAGCGAACGCACCATTAGCAAAACGTAAGCTAAGATATCAAGCTAACGTTAACTTAAACATTTTATTTACCTACCGGAGCAGATTAAGATGAGGATGTCTCACTTAGATCTTTGTCGCTGGTTTCCTCATCACCCAATTACCCATCACATTTAGTGAAGTGGACCCAAGCTTTAGCGTGCATTCTTTCTACCATGCTGCTCTGTTTACAACTGGCTCACAGGGAGCGACCACATAACGCTCTTGCGCATGCGCAGCTGTCTCGGCAAGTTCTCGTTATGAAGGACGGGTACCGAAACGAGGCACTGTTTGAAATGACGTGAATCGGTGTTCGGTCGGTACTATGGAATTCGGTCGGTGCCTTAAAAAGTACAGAATTCGGTACCCATCCCTACGGATAATGGATGTATCTGGTGTGAATGAGACCTGAGGTTGATGGTGTGTGTGAGTGGTGTTGTTATCAGAACTCTCGTATCCGGAGAAGCAAGTCTGAATGAGGGATGATGTTTTGCTTCCGATTACGATCAGAGTTTGTCCGGAGTTTCAGGACGAACGACCAAATATCAGCTAGCTTCTGTCTTCAGAGGGGGACCAGACAGGGATGCCCACTCTCCCCCTCACTGTTTGCTATCTTTATTGAACCACTAGCAGCAGCAATTAGGCAAACAACAGATATTAAAGGGATAAAGTGTAAGAAAATAGAACATAAGATCAGTCTTTATGCAGATGATGGTTTACTCGTTCTCCGGAATTCTCAATCCTCTCTCTCCCATTCAATAGAATTGATAAACTAAAAGTTTCAGATTACTCTATAAAGTGGTTAAAATCCACAGTTCTACCAATTAATTTATCTTTTGTCAATTTACTTAATACACAGTTGGAGTCAGGGAATATCACATACCTGGGAATTAATGTCTCTCCCAAGTTAGCACATCTAACCAAACTAAACTACATCCCACTTTTAAAAAAAGTGGAAGATGATCATGCAAGATGGAAATCCTTACCGATATCACTCATGATAACCAGCTCCCCAGTAAACAGTGTGCGCGAGTTGCTGCCTCCTTCTCCTGAGACGCCGGACAGTTTGCCAGAACCTTTTTGGAGCCGATCGATAGTCTTTCTCCATGGCCTCACCAAACTCCTCCCACGCCCGAGATTTTGCCTTGGCAACTGCCACTGCTGCACCCCGCTTGGCTATCCAGTACCTGTCTGCTGGCTCCAGAGACCCACAGACCAGCCACACCCTGTAGACCTCCTTCTTCAGCCTGACGGCTCCCCGAACCTCTGGTGTCCACCAGCGGGTATGGGGGTTGCCACCACGACTGGCACCGGCCACCTTGCGACCACAGCTAGCAACAGCCGCCTCAACAATCGCAGAGTGGAACAAGGCCCACTCTGAGTCAATGTCCCCCACTGCTCTCGGGACGCGGTCAAAGCTCTGCCGGAGGTGGGAGTTGAAGACCGTCTTGACAGGTTCTTCTGCCAGGCATTCCCAGCAGACCCTCACTGTGCTTTTGGGTCTGCCAGGTCTACGCGGCATCTTCCCCTGCCATCTGATCCAACTCACCACCAGGTGGTCAGTTGACAGCTCCGCTCCTCTCTTCACTCGGGTGTCCAAAACATATGGCCGCAGGTCAGATGATACGACTACAAAGTCTATCATCGATCTGCGACCTAGGCTGCCCTGGTACCAAGTGTACCGATGGGTATCCTTATGTTCGAACATGGTGTTCGTTATGGCCAAACTGCGGCTTGCACAGAAGTCCAATAATGAAACACCACTCAAGTTCAGATCAGGTGGGCCGTTCCTCCCAATCACACCCCTCCAGGTCACGCTGTCATTGCCCACGTGCGCATTGAAATCCCCCAGCAGGACAATGGAGTCCCCTGATGGAGCACTATCTAGCACTCGTCCCAGGGACTCCAAAAAGGGTGGGTACTCTGAACTGATATTTGGCCCATAAGCGCAAACTACAGTCGGGACCCGTTTCCTGACCCGAAGGTGCAGGGAAGCTACCCTCTCGTCCCCCGGGCTAAACCCCAACACACAGGCGGAGAGTCTTGGGTCTAACAAAAAGCCAATCCCAGCCCTCCGCCTCTCACCCGGAGCAACTCCAGCAAAGGAGAGTGTCCAACCCCTCTCAAGGACTTGGGTTCCAGAGCCAATGCTATGTGTCGAGGTGAGTCAGACTATATCGAGCCAGTACCTCTCTACCTTTGCCACAAGCTCCTGCTCCTTCCGCGCCAGCGAGGTCACGTTCCTTGTCCCGAAAACCAGTTTACTTGTCCGGGGATCGGACCGCCAAGGCTCCCGCCTCGGTCTGCCACCCGATCCACTCTCATTTGTAACTCTCTTTTCACGTGTCTGAGCAGAACCTCCCTGAACCGTCTACAGGTGGTTCAGAATGCCTGTGCTCGGCTTCTGACCAAGTCCTCCAAACACACCCACATCACCCCGCTTCTCCTACAGCTTCACTGGATGCCAGTCAACTTCAGGAGTCATTTCAAGATCCTGGTTCTGGTCTGTAGGGCCTTACATGGACAAGCACCATCTTACATTGGTGATCTTCTTAGTCCCTACACCCCCAGGAGGTCCCTGAGGTCCAGTGATCAAAGCCTACTGGTTGTGCAGCACCAGGCTAAAGACCAAAGGTGACAGATCATCCGCTGCTGTGGCCCCCAGACTCTGGACCTCTCTCCCCCTGAGCCTGAGATCAGTGGACTCAGTGGTCTCCTTTAAAAAGCAGCTGAAGACTCACTTGTTTAAGCTGGCTTTTGTATGACCTTCTTCACCTCTCTCTCTTTATTCTGCTCTCCCCACCTATTCCACCTTCCTCAGGATCCACTGATTTCCCTTTTTCCTATTCACTCTCTCTCTTAACATTTTTTCTTTTAAATCCCAATTGTCTATTTTTGCTCATTTTAAATATACTTTTAAACATTTTCTAAATGCTTTTTTATATTTTTACATTTGTTGTCTTGTTTTTGTGAAGCGCCTCGTGATTTTTATCTTGAGAGGCGCTATAGCAATGATATTTTCTTTTTCTTCTTCTTCTTCTTCACACTGCACCTGACCCTTCATGTTCCTCCTGCGGGTGGTGGGTCCACAGTTGGATGAGCCCATGTTCTCCGGTTTGGGCTGGGCCCGGCCGGGCCCCATGGGTGAAAGCCCGGCCACCAGGCGCTCGCTCACTGGCCCCAATCCCAGGCCTTGCTCCTGGGTGGGACCCCGGTAACCCTCCGGGCCGGGTACTCCGACTCCTTGATAGTTCATCCATGAAAGATCTGAAGCGTTCTTTGTCTCACCCTTCACCTAAGACCAATTTGTCATGGGAGACCCTACCAGGGGCACAAAGTGCCCCAGCCAGCATAGCTCCTAGGATCATTAGGGCACTCAAACTCCTCCACCACGATAAGGTGACGGTTCAAGGAGGAATGAGAAGACAGTTTCATCAAAATTCTTGATTTCTGGTGAAGTTTTACTCCACATCAGAAAAAGTGAGTAGTTTCATGAAAATCATTTATTTCTTTTGCAGTTTGACTCTACATCAGAATGAGAAAGCAGTTTCATAAAAAACCTTCATGGTGAAGTTTTACTCCACATCAGAAAACGAGAGTAGTTTCATGAAAATCAACGATTTCTGCTAAAGTTTGACTCAACATCTGAAAAAGTGAGCAGTTTCATGAAAATCTTTTATTTATTTTGCAGTTTGTTTCTACATCAGAATGAGAAGGCGTCGTCGTCTTCCTCCGCTTATCCGGGTCCGGGTCATGGGGGCAGCATCCCAACTAGGGAGCTCCACACCGTGCTCTCCCCGGCCACCTCCACCAGCTCCTCCGGCAGGACCCCAAGGCGTTCCCGGACCAGATTGGAGATGTAACCTCTCCAACTAATGAGCTTTGAAAGAAAAGCGTCTGGACTTCTTTGAGTTGCTTGAAGACGTTTCACCTCTCATCCGAGAGGCTTCTTCAGTTCTAAGGTCAAATGGTGGAGAGTCCCAGATTTAAACCCAGTGGGAGTTTCCCCCTGAAGAGGGAACAAAAGACCCCCTGATGATCTACATAAACACATGAGCCAAGGTGTGAGGGTGGGTGTGGGTCCTATTCAGCCAGAGTTTCAGGTGAGCTCATTGTGAAACCTGGCCCCACCCTATCATGTGAATTCCTGAGGTCAGATGGCCCAGGATATGCGTGGGCATTGAGGCATCTGGGAAGGGATCTCAAAACTGGATTATAGATGGCAGACAGTTGGTGTCGTAAACCACCGCCTCTGTTCAAAGATGGTTGCTCACAGTGGACATAAATGGCTTCCTTTACTCCTCTTTCAAACCATCTGTCCTCTCTGTCCAAAATGTGAACGTTGGCATCCTCGAAAGAGTGACCTTTGTCCTTTAGATGCAAATGAACTGCTGAGTCCTGTCCCGTGGAGGTGGCTCTTCTTTGTTGTGCCATGAACAATGAACAAGAGTCTGCTTCTAGACCTGCAGAAAGAGAGAAGAAAGAAAACAATAAAACAAAAACAAATAGGCCACACAACAATACAACAGGAGCAAGCTATCACTGCGTCAACTTGATGAAGAAATATATAATCAACATTGCTTAACTGAACAATCACACGATAATAAATCACAGTGCATTTAGTGCCCACCATAGCCTTAAGACCTGTGTTGAACGTGCCCAAGTCCATATTTATGAGAGCACCATGTGAGCACCTGTGTGTGTCTCCCTCCTAGCCTCCAGCCCCAATAAACCAAGCAACAACAGAGGTGTGCTAAGACCCCTAGTCTCCCTCTGCCTGCTCCAGTATGGTGTTAGTGAGTGTTGATGAGGTGTATTCCATGGCTGTGGTGAGCGGGCAGTGCGGACATCGTCTGGCCTATGCCAGCTGATGCCACCACACCACCCCACTTGCACCCACAGCCCTCGGTGTCTAAGTGCAGTTTAAAATTGGAAGTGGGCACCGGCACCCAGGAGGAGGCTGAGAAATCCCCCTGCCAAATGCCGTTGGATGTGCTCTCTCCCAAGGCCCTAAGTGTGTGTTTGCGTGGAATGTCGTCGGTGGAAATGTTTAAGGTGCAAATAAAATTGGGGGGCAGGTTGCCACAGGAATGTGGAAATGGGGTCCATACCCGCACTCCCTGACTTGTCCACCCCCCAAGGTCTTATGTGCATGTTTGTGTGATGATGTGAGGGAGCAGGAGGAGAGAAACATGCGGGGATGGGGAGGAATGGCTGGTTGGGCTTACCCCCAAATTCCACTACCTCCGCTCCGCTCCGACACGAACGCCGGAGCAAAATCGGTCCCGTTGTAGTCAATCAGCAATTCCACTACTGCGGCCGTGCTCCGGCAGTGCGGCGCAGTGCGCCGCCCTCTGTTCCGGCATCCGGCAAAAATAGAATCGATCCTATTTTCGCCGGACGCCGGAGCACCTCCGCAGTAAATGGACAGAAATCACAACCGCCCAACAGGAAAAGGAGCAAGCACAACTTCCGTTTTTCACAATAAATCGATAAACAAAAGGCGTTTTTTGTTTCACATGCACCGGTTTAACAACTTTTAACAACTATCAATGGCGGCTGAACTTTAAATGCACAAAAGTAAGCCATAAATACAGTTTCTACTATCAAAGTAGTCACACTTTGTTGGTCCAAACACTGCTGATCTCTCAACACAAATGATGGGCAGATTAAACAGTTCATACCGACGCTTCTCCCACACAACGGGTGTTTGGATCCAACTTCCGCGTTTATTGCTCGGACTGTATCGCAAGATCTCGAAAATCCTGCGCATGCTTGTTTGCCCCCCTCAGGTCTCCGCACCGGAGCGGAGCCGTTGTAGAGCGGGTACCAAGAAAAATTGAGTTCGGAAGCGAGCGGCTGTGGAAGGCGGGGGCGGTGCGGAGGTTGTGGATTTTGGGGGTGAGTCCTCCAGGGAGCCGGCTCCCCCACTGGCCCCAATAGGCACCTCTGTTTCCAAAATGCCACTCAGGGCATGGAGACCCCAGCCCATCCTGCCAGGGCCCAAAGCAGCAGCATCACAGAGCCTCACGGAGTCCGAGGGCACCAACCCAGCCCCACCCCAGCAGAATATCTACTCCCATCCCTGGGGTACCTTTATCTCTAACCATTTTCTAAATACAACCTTTTGAAATAGTAATTTCAAAACTGAAAATTTTCTTGGAAAAACTCTGGCGGCCAAGGGGTTAACACCTGTCTGTAGAAGAAGAAGAAGAAAAGAAGAAAATATCATTTCTATAGCGCCTCTCAAGCTAAAAATCACGAAGCGCTTCAAAAGAAGCAAAATAAGTCATTGTGTCCTTGGGCAAGACACTTCACCCTGCTTGCCTGCTAGTATTTTCCCAAAACAGACAAAACCAGATTCCAAACAGAACATGCATGACAACGTCTGGGTTAAAGGAATGGCTCACGGAAAGAATATATATATATAGTTTCATAAAAATTACATTTCATTAGTGACAACGTTAATATTTCATCATATATTGTGCCTATAGTTGTTTTGGAAGATCAAAAACCGTATGCTGCAAGTCCTTTAAAGGAGGCGAGGGGCAAGTTTCACATCTGAGCATTTAAAACAATTTGCATTAACATAAGGCATGTCTCCACTTTGGCAGGCCAGCCAAAACGACCACTTTCCAAGCTGTATTCTGGGACCAACAGACTACCTGAACTCTACTCGGAATGGCCCAGAGTTGCTGAGCAGGTCTGATCTTTTAAATAGCTCCTCTAAAGAAAGAAAAATCACGTGTCACTTCACAATAACAAAATATTTTTTAAATAAAAGGGGAAATTGAAAAAGAAATTACCGTATTTGCGAGACTATAAGTCGCACTTTTTTTCATAGTCTGGCTGGTCCTGTGACTTATACTCTGGAGCGACTTATATACCAAATTATGTATCTACTGCGCTGCTGTGGGCCCGCTCCGGACCAGGAATGAGCTCTCCCCGCCCGCTGGGAGGGTTTGAAACACCGCCATTCTCTGCTGGAGACCGTGGCGCGCTGCTGCGTACCGCTGATGCAGCACTGGTTGTTTATTCTGTTATTGTTGCCCGTACTTGTCTTGTAATGTGAAACGCTTGGTCTCAGATTTTGTAAGAAAAATAATAAAATTTCTCTCCAAAATGCGACTTATAGTCCAGTTCGTCTTCTATGTTTTTTTCTTCTTCATTATACGTTTTATGGCTGGTGCGACTTATACTCCGGAGTGACTTATAGTCCGGAAAATACGGTACTGAAAAATTAGGACAAAAAATATGAAAAAGGTAGTACAGGATTGGTAGAGATAGCAGCACAAAGAACGGTAGTGAGGAAGGTCACACCACAGCCAGCTGCTTTTTAACCCTCCCACTGTCTTCGTGGGTGACCCCACGAGGAAAGTTGACCATTGAGCAGGGTTGATGGTTTATCCCTTGAGGTCCACGTGGCAGGGGTGAGGTGGTGCTCACTCCTCACCCCTGCCACGTGGACCCAAGGGATAAACCATCAATCCTGCTCAATGGTCAACTTTCCTCGTGGGGCCACACCTATTAGGTCAGTGGGAGGGTTAAAGGAGACCACGGGGTCCACTGATCTCAGGCTCAGGGGGAGAGAGGTCCAGAGTTTGGGGGCCACAGCAGCAGAGAAACCTCTAATAAAAGCATCAAACATACCTGTGGATCAGCATCCGTAAAATAGTTACCAGAAAGCAGATTATACTTAGCCTGGCCTGCCAGACTCGTCCTCTGTTTAACTCAGAGAAAGAGTCTGGTAACTCACAGGCAGAGGCACATGAGGGGCGGGACTGGCCAGCTCAAAAATAACCAATCAGAAGAAAGGCGCAAATGCCGAATGTACCGTGCAACGCTGTAGTTTTTTAGCTGTAATCAAAAATTGCACCTGCTGACGGTGAAAACATCTTTCTATAGAAGAAAGGCTTTGGTTTTAAAGACATTTTCAAGTCATTTAGAACAGAGGAAAGAGCCGCATCGAACCCCGCTTCAGCCGCCATGTTTGTTTGTTATGAGCAACTGAGCGTCGCGGTGTGCTCGGCGCTGATCGGCTTGGCTAGAATTCTCAGAGGGTGGGGTTATTTGAATTGGAGCGTTACCAGACTCTCTCTGTGTAGAATTAAACAGAGGAGGAGTCTGGTAGGCCAGGCTATGTTATACTGCAGCTCCAGTAAACTGCTAACCCTGAACTTAGTAACCACGGATTGTCTTCCAGAGTGAAAAATACTGCAATGAAATCTATTTTATTTTATGCAAAAGTCCACCTTTTCAGTTTTTACTTTCCGAGTTCCACATTTCCATCATAAGCCTGGTCTGCTCTGTCTTCTCCATCCCCAGTGAGTCGTGGAGGATGACTGCTTATACTGAGCCAGGATCCTCTGGAGGTTTCTTCCTGTTAAAAGGGAGTTTTCCTCTCCACTGTCGCTGCATGCTTGCTTAGTATGAGGATTGCTGTATAGTCACTGACACTAGTCAGTGACTCGATGCGATTTGCTGGGTTCCTTTTATTGGAAACGTGTTACTGATTGGCTTAATGACCTGACCTGTATTGGAATGTTTACTGTGTGCAGGTCCTTGAGACGACTCTGGTCCTGACGTGGGGCTATGTAAATGAACTGAATTTAGTTAATTAACCTTAAAGTTTGATATTCCCACGTGAAAGACTAAACAAATCAGTAGCCAGAATAAAAATTTTTACTTTAACTTTCACAAAAATAACAAAGTGCTGAGGTGTTGGTATTTCTTTATGCTCGGAGTTCAATAAAGTTCTAAGAAACCTTATGACCAATAACCAATGACAGCTAACCTGGCAGCAGCCAGATCTCTATGTGTAGCCCCGCCCTGTGTCCAGTCTACACTTTCGATATGGAATCTCTGCAGCAGAAACCGGCATATGCAACTTTTGTTCATTTCAAGTAGGGTTCACTTTTGCCAGGTGGAGTTCCCCTCTTGGTCTAATGACACAAAAGCAAGCTAGCAGTAGCCGGTCACATCTGTAATAATTAAGATGAATTCCCATATTTAGCCGTCATGCTTCATACAGTTTCAGGTGTCTTTTTTCCTGTTTGTGTGGCGAGATGGGCTGAGCCCACCCACCTGTGTGACCAGGTAACAAGTACGGGGGCCTGCAGCAGCCAAAAAATCCCTCAAAACTACCATGAATCTTTCGCTACGAACAAATACGAGTGAACACTCGGATTCCAGCAATGCTTGCTCTCACAACTCCATACGGCTTCATCAACGTACGTGCAACAGATGTGCTGACGTCATCTAATTGGAATGTCATGATTTGTTTTTGTGGTCAAGGAAAAATGATCAATGGGACACGAAATACGCGTGAAACACAACAAGCATGCCTGACTTTTGTGCTTCTTATGGATGCTCTAATAGACGATGTCTTCAGTCACGGCAACGTGTCATTCATACGATTTAACAATAACAAACATTCAACTGTGTTAGGCTGATAAGTCTCTGTCATCTGCTTTGCTTTTGAACTATTATTCATTCAGATAGTGTAAAAAAAACGCTCAGTGGGGTCAGCTCTGAGGAAGATCGCAGACACAATCAAAAGTGTCAGCAGGTAAAAAACCTTCCCCGTGTTTCAAAAAGAACCTAAAAAAGCGGTCAGAAGAAAAACACAAAAGATGTTTGTAGTCTTTAGAAAAACTGCTGGCTCATCAAATCCCCCTGATTAATAAATACAAGGAATTAATGCCACACTTACTAATCATGATTACTTTAGGTAGACAAACTGTAGTTCTTGTCTGATTTCTCACCTGACACCGTGTTGTTCTATAGGCTTATGTAAAGTATGAAGACAAGCACACTGTCCAGTTACATTAGTAATTGTAATTTCAGGATTTGTTGTGCGGCGAGCCATGACCAAGCTGTCCTGTGATGTCTGCCGTGCCAGCCTGGTGATGATGCTGCATCTGCCTGTGATGACCAGAGCTACATTTGCTGTCTCTGCAGAACAACGGGGTCTTGTGGTCCCATCTGAAGGTGCTGTGAGGGTCATCAGAGCAGCAGAGTGGGCAATTCGCCAGGCATCAGTGGGCAGACGATCACAGCCCATCAAACCACTGGAGGTCATCTACATCGTGCACAAGAGGATCGGGTCAGAGGATGTGTTTTTGCTCGGGGAGCTCATCAGTGAGACACCGTACGGAACTGAGTGTCACTCCCGTACACTGTTGACATCTGTTGTCTCCCTGTTCTTTAAGCTGAGGATGCACCACCTTGCAAGATTAGCCACTCGTAGCTTTCAGTGTGACAGCATGAGCCAGAAGCTCTCAAAAGCTGTCCTTTTCACAGGTCCGTAGGAAATCACAATGTGCTTTAGCATCTGTCTTAGATCTGTTATTTTTATAATCACAAACATGTATCATCTGTAATAAACAGGTTTTTCATAACTGTCAGTCCGTCATTCAGTCCACCAAGTTGCTGCATAAATAAACTTGAATTTAATTTAATTTAAACGTTTCATATAAAATCGGTCAATCAAATATTTACTGAAAAACAACTCACAAAGTTTATATTTAAAAACGTCACTGTGGTCGGGATGTTTACTTGGTTACGTACGAACGTGATGACGTAGACACATCGTATCCCAGCATGCAGCAGGAGGCCGTTGAGGCATCCAGCAGTTGGTAGTGAGAGGAGGTCCGAGGCAGCAGCGACTCCGCTCCGCTCACATATTTCCGACTCCATGTGAGATCAACTCAGACCTACATGCGACAGAAAGCATGCTGCTCGGGCGCCCGACGTGTTCCCGAAGCGGCTTCTGAGTCACCCGGCTTTCGTTTTGGAGGATTCCTCCCTCCATCTCCTGGATCGCACCGAACAGGCAATGACAACGGTCTCAGCAACCCCGCAGCAGATGAAGGACCGGCTGCTGCAGGCCATTGACAGTCAGAGCAATGTGAGCAATGCTAAAGCTAACGCTAGCTTGTTTGCCTATCAACATCCACGCAGCTGTTCGGGTGGCACGTCGCTGTTTATACAAACTACGCTGAAAGGTGCGCTCGGCCTCGACACGTCGGATGTCTCGGTGACAAAAAGGCTCGGGGCGAGTTGACAGCTAGCATGCCAGCTAATTTAGCAGCAGCGCTGCGTTGATTGGACGGATATCTGCCGTTATGTAGCCTGTTAGCTGCTAACGTAGCTTAACACCAAAGCAGATTTGGTATAAAGGAGCAATCCAGTCGTTGTTTTACGAAATCATCTCATCTAAAGAAAAGTTTAAGTTATCCCAAACAGCACAGTTTTAGTGAAAATGTTTTATTTAAACAATCACAAAGTTTAGGGAACCAAGTGGCTGGAATAGCGTTGAGGAAATGCTCCTTCCTTCTAAAGTAAGTTAAATGCTAACTACCCTGACTAGCTAACACAGGCAGGTCCACCGACTCGGGCTAGGGCTGACGCTGTCGACAAGATGCTCGGTTTGCTCCAAGTTCATAAACCTTTGCTGAGATGATTCCAGGTATTTTTGAGTGTCTCTGTGCCACATCAGCTTTGCAACATCGTTCGGTTTCTGGAGCTAAACATCCAGCTGAGTTTCTCCCGATGAACATGTTGTTTTCCACCCCGGAGTCAGGGAGCAGTTAGTCCAGATCTCTGGAGTTCCTGTTACTGTGGGAATGTGATTGGGTGGGATTGTCCAGTGTGATTACATTTTCATCCACAGACTACAGCTGTAAATCTAAATATTACTGCCACCAGTAGAAGCTGGGGGTTACTAACTGCTGGCATGTCCTTGTTGCAGATATGCAACATGGTGGTTGTATTGGAAGTGATCGCTTGTCTTGAGAAGTATCCGATTACCAAAGAAGCACTTGAGGTAAGAATGAACGTGTCATAGGCGGTTAATGCCTACAGAGGCTGTGGTGCCAAAATAGTTTTCACTTTTTAATTATTTATTTTCAGGAAACTCGACTTGGAAAACTGATTAATGATGTAAGGAGGAAAACCAAGGATGAAGACCTTGCAAGGCGTGCAAAGAAACTCCTGAGAAACTGGCAAAAACTGATTGAACCTGGGCCGGCTGTTTCAGCAAGTGTCCCGGGGTCTACCAATGGCAGTTCCCATCCCTGCAAAACCGATCCCTCTCCCCCTGACATTTCTGTATCGGGGAAAGCGGTCACAGAAGTCACAATCCGAAGTGATGCTCACAACACATACTCGCCTAAGGCTGAGAAGTCAAGTAACCGCAAGCGGCGGGCAGAGCACAGAGACAGTGGCGTGTACGTAACAGAAAAAATCTCCAGGTTGTCGGCGTTTGATGACTCTGTTTCTCCGCCACCCACCAACGGGACTGCTGGTGGTGCCGATGCGTTGGCCGACCAGGAGGTCGTTCCTTCTCCTGACAGGCCTCGGACAGACCACCTTGAAAATGACAAAGGAAACAGAATTCCAGTTAATGCTGTCAAGCCCCGTCCCAGCTCCCCTGGCATGGCCAAAGCACCTAGCACTTCCTCGTTGATTAAAGTTGCTGTGATGCAACAGCAAGCTAAACTGGAAGAAGGGGGCGGGGGCTATTACCCAGCGAGGAGTCCCCGCAGTCTCACTTCCAGTCCCAGGAGCCTAAAGCAAGACCCCGTTTCTAAGCGTTCAGCGTACGTAGCAAAGGGAACGCCGGTCCCCAGCCCATCTTCTAGAGACTCCCCCCTGTTCTTCTCCCAGCCTCTGTCCTCCCCAGCACCGGTGTCTCACAGTGAAAAACTTTCTTCTCTTCGGTCTTCAGTGCCCTCTGCTAATTCATCAGAGGTATTCTCTCATTGCTCTCCCCAAGATCTATCTGCAACACTGGATTCCCCCTCCCCCCCGCCTCCCCCGCAGAACTCAGAGGTCCACAGGTTGGTGGTTGAAAGAAGCTTAAGTGTGTCTGATGACCCTGATGGGCCAGTCCTTAACTCTGAGCATAAAAGGAGGAAGTACAGGCCTAGAGACTACTCCGTTAACTTGGATGGCCTGAAACTAGAGGACACGACTAAACCTGTGCGGTTAAAAGAACGCAGACTGACATTTGACCCGGTCACTGGTCAGATCAAACCTCTGGTGCATAAAGAACTTTCTCCAACAGAGGACCCCCCCACTCCGGACCTGGGAGAGTCCAGGCAGAGAACTGAAGTCGTTGTCCAACAGCCCCCTTGTGCAGCCCCCGCCCCAGGTCCCAGCTCAAACCCCTTCCACCAGACCAACTGGAAGGAGCTGACTAGAAATGAAATAATCCAATCCTACTTGAACCTTCAGAGCAACGTGCTCACCTCCTCGGGGGTCCAGGCCCCTAGCGCACACTTCTTCATGTCAGAATATCTAAAAAGGGAAGAAAGGGAGACTAAAGACTCAAATAAAACACACGTTTTGCAGACGGACCATTTAACAGGAGATTTACCAGGTGTGAGTCGGGAGGTGACGGATGAGGACCTGGACAGAATACACACACAGACCTGGCAGGGGGTGAACGGTTGTTACGACACCAAGGGAGCCTGGTATGATTGGACAGCGTGTATATCACTGGACCCTCATGGAGACGAAAGCAGACTGAACATCCTGCCATATGTGTGCCTGGACTGAGGGCTTTAGAACGGCTGCTGGTTCTTTTTCACCTTTTGTCTCGATGGAGACGAGATCCTTTGTGATTTTGTTTGTCTGCTGCGAGTTTGGTACGAGCCCAGGCCGCTCGACTCCCGTCGCCACAGCTCCGCCTGTGAGAGTGTTGAGACTTTGGTATGAAACCTAAAGAGTTAAGTTTTAACATCAAGGGCTGTTTGAGTTTCAGTTTAAACCAAATGAACCACTGGTAGTGATGAAGACGTTAAGAGGACTTGGGCTGGACTAAGCTAGGCTTGCTGGTCTTGTCCAGCCCAGTGTGTCCAGGAGCGCTGGAGCACATGAGCTGCAACAAGAGGCCTCATCTGGACTGAAGGGTGCATTTCTTATCTAAACATCTATTTAGTTCATTTATGGGATGTTTTTCTTCTCCCATCTAATCCTCGGTGACTGATGCAGGCATAGCCGCACCTCTGGGTTGGTTTGATGGTTCTGGCCCGTGGACACACACATCTCGTGTCCATCAGAAACCGTCAGGTGGGCGGGATTAAAGCAGGATCCTCAGAAGCTGTTTAACAGACTTTCATTTGGAGTTTAACGGCCTTTATGTGAATGTAGACGTGTCTCAGTCATGCGCCCAAAGTCGCCCCGTTTCCTGTTTAAACCGCCGACATAAAAAGTCAGAGGTGGAGAACATTTCGGCCCTTCCTTGTGTGATGAGTGACCTTCTAAATTTTATTTCTATTTAAAAGAAGCCATCATAAATCATTATCTGACCAGTTAAATGAAGGTTGGCCTCTGCAGCTGCGGTCCTCGTTCTCATCCCTACCATTGTGCCTTGGTAAACGTTAGGTCTGGAAGTGTTTCCACAACACAAGCCTGTGTAGACGTCGGTGAGAACATCCACACCTGTGATGGTCGCGACTCTGGTATACGCACCGTTTTCTGCTGATCGGAGGAGAAGCGGCTCTGCAGACAAACTGCACAACACAGCTGGCAATAAAGGACATGCTACAACTGATGAATAGTTTTTCTTGAGTTTCAACTGGGTCTTTATTTGTTCAGTGTTTAACATCTAAATTGTTTGAAAATAAAATGATTTAAATCTTTTTTCTGCCAGCTGACTTGTGGGTCCTTCATGTTGCTTCTGTCACCACCGAGGTGAACATATGTGTGTTCCTCCTTCAGGCCCAGGATGTTTTTCTTGTTGTGCTTCTCTAGTCTGTCCATCAGGGGGCGCACACCGCCCTGTGTCTGAACAGCTGATCCAACAAGGCACTAAAACGTAAACATGTCTAACTAAGCTGACAGGTTTGTGTGTGGAGTTTTAGAACGGAGTACTGGCCTTCGTGTGATTCAACCCTTATCTGAATCTTTCTGTGGAGCTGCGGCCAGGTCTCAGCGGGGCAAGAGCTAGGCGGAGAACGGTATCTGGGTCCAGCCTTACTGAACGGGACCAGAACCACGCTGGGTGCAACAGGATGAGTGGACTGAATCAGTGCTGCTGATGCACATGGATGATGTCATCATCTAACACACACTCACGCCAGTTTTTATTACCTTGTCTAGGATTAGAAGCCCTGAGGGGATGTTGGACATTCCAGAGAGAAGCTCTATAGGTACTCCTAAGGTCAGGACCCACCAGCTGGTTTAAACAAGCACATGAGTTTGTGATGACCTTTGACCTGAGAATTCCACTTCCTGTGGATGTATTTTATGTTCATTCAGGGGTTTTACTTATTTCAGGCTTCAGCCTGATAAACCAAGACCGCCGACATTACGTCACCTGAGTAACTTCTGCAAACCTTTTTCCTGCCAGTGACTCAGGAGTTGGGGTCATTTGTCTGGTCTGGCGAGTCTGGAATGCAGGGAGGATCCCACTACTCTGGACCACGCCCACTACTCTGGAATTTGGGAAGTTTCCTTCCATAAAAGGACTTTTCCATCTAAATCTTGACACAAGTGGGACTACGGAGAGGTGGAGCCAGGATCGACTAATAAAAGTGGGAACCAAAGAGTCAAAGGAAACAAGAGAATACCCTGTAAGCAGTGAGGTAAAGGCAGAAACTCTGCAAGTTGAATGTTTCCATAAAACAGTCGCTTATTTTAATGTCGTGGTCTGCCCTTCATGGCATTTGTAAATGGATTAGAACAGATTATTAATCCCACAGTGGAGAAATCCACTCGTTACAGCAGCACACACACTATTACAGGTGAAAACACACCGAGGCAGTAAACTGTTATTGTAACCTTCAGCTACTAAAAACAACCGATAAGAGGTCTGACAGGCAGATGCTCACAAACGGTAACATTTTTATTATGAAATAAGTTTTATTTATGAATGGATTTGATGCGACGCCATCCGGTGTGACATCATACGGTACATTCCCGATTCTCTGTTTTTTCCAGCTCTCACATTTTGGGCTGTAATAATGTTGCTGCCTGGTCCTGCATGGCTCGTGGCAGATGTTCACAGTTCAAAATAAATGAGTTAAAAATCTCTTGATACGATAACAAGAATACTTCTGCTGATGCAGCAGGTTGAATTTAGTTTAGATGATTTTTTTTTCACAAACACAATTTTCCCTTTAAAATAGTTTAACATTTGTTAGGAAATATCTTCTGGACCAAATACTTTTAATGGGTCTACACCCTGTGAATGTTGTGTACTGTGACTTGTGAGTAGGGCGACCAGATCCCAACTTGCCAAAGTGGGACGTGAGAATACTCCCGACACAACCTTACATGTCCGAATATTTCTGTCCACCGACGTGGTTAGAGAAGCGTTCAACAGCCCACATCAACCCTGACATGTTTCAACCGGCGACTGCGGTCTTCATCAGAAGTGTCACAGACGTTGGTGTGACGCATCCTTGTCAGCACAGAAAGCAGCCGGTTCAGGCGTTGGATCAGGAAGGCAATAGAAATAAGGAAACGGGAACAGTGGGACATGAACAGAGACGAGGGGGCCTATAAGCTGCCTCACACCTGGGATTTCCTTCTCCAAAGACCAGCCAGTGGAGGTGGGCGTGACCGACCCAGCAGATCTGACAGATCCAGGTTGGTCACGCCCACCAGAAAAACAGCTGATAAAGACATGTCACACAAACATCTTTGACACTTCTGATGAAGATAGCAGTCGTCGGTCGAAACATGTCAAGGTAAACTCACAACACAACCTTACATGTCCGAATAAAAAAGAACCTCATGATGTTTACTGGAGCGCTACACCCCGAACCGCTGTAGCCCTCTTGGCACTGGCCTAGCTACATGCCAGCATTGCTCGGACAACACTTGTGCGTCAGTCCTGCCAGCTAACCCTCCACAGACCCTGCTGAACCCCAATCACCACTACTTTGACCAAGCCCTCTGTGTGCTGGTGAAGGTTCTCAGTCATCCAGGTAATGGTAATCCAAAGGGTTCAAATGAAGGCAACTGGTGCCCCTTTAAAGGGCAACACTGGATGTCCAATTCAGGCCAAGACGGAGTCTGGGGGAGGCCTACGTCTGGGGCACAGGAGGAGACGACAGTGTCTGGGGGGTCTACGTCTGGGGCACGGGAGGAGACAACGTTGCCTGGGAGGCCTTGGAAAAGGGGGGCCCCAGAGTGCCGGGCGGCTGGGTGGACTGGAACCCCAAGGGCCGGGTGACAGGGGTAATGGTGGTGGACCCGGAGGGCCTGTAGAGGTCGGGGAGATTGGAGGACCTTTGGGGGCATAGTCCCTGGGGGCGAAGCCGCTCGAGGCGGAGCCCCTGGAGGCAGAGCCTCTGCAGGTGGAGCCGCTGGAGGCACTGGGGTTCTGCTCCCAGAGGACGGCCAAAACTCGGGCTGAGCTGGCGAGAAGGCTTGGAAAATCAGGGTGGTGAATGTCACCATCTGGAACTCCCGGAGGCTGATAAGATGTTTGAGCCAGACCAGCTCAGCCTGGAGGCAAGCGAGCTCCCCTGGGTAACCCGCAGGATCGGCCCCTTGGTCTGGCTTCGAAGGTGCTGACTGGACTGGAGATGGAGGCTGGGGGTCCAAGCTGGCGCACAGACCGGGGGCCTCTGAGGTAGGCGGCACCACTCTGCTAGCTCGACCCCGCCGTCTGGTCCCTTGGCCCCCTTGGAGTGGGAGGAGACCTCGGGAGGGGTGTCCTCTGGCTGAGTGTGCCGCTCGTGGGAAGTCCTCACAACCCCCTCTGGAGTCTGACTCACCGAGGAGCTGGAGGTGACGTCAGCAGAGGTTGCGGCATGCCCATGGCGCAGCTTCAGGGCTGGAGGTGATGGCAGGGCTTGGGTCCCCTCCCAGCACCGTGGAGAGCACACGGCCAGTCTGGTGCCCTCGCAGGGGGAGTGGTCCAGCTGCGCCTCCCAGCCCAACCTCCCTTCTGGATCTGGGAGAGCAGAGTGGATCGCCGAGGTACGGCGGCGGCGTCTGCGGCGAGGCGGCGCTGGAGGAGGGGAAGCCGGCTGGTAGCTGGGAGTGAGCCACTGCAGCAGGCCCTCCCAGGGAAGAATTTCCCCGCTGGGGAGGTCCGTTTATTCTGTCATGGTGCAGTCGAGGCGAGTGGTTGAGGTGAGGATCCAAGGTGCAGGGGAAAAGGCAGGCAGGCAAGATCATTCAAAAAGGCTTTAATGAAGAGCTCACGGGACACTGAAACAATGAACGCACAAGGAACACAGAACTGGGAGGGTTTGAATACAAGACGAGCTGGGATCTTAAGAGATTGGGAGATGAGAGGCAGGTGGGAGCAACTAGGGAAGACACAGGACTGAACAGAGGGTGGGGAGACAGGACAGATTGTGACAGTGTGATAGGCGCAGATTTTAATTGTCAAAACCTCCAGCGAACCGGTTCAGTGAAGCAAAAATGCCATCCATCCATTTTCTTCCATTTATCCAGAGTTGAGTTGTGGGGCTCAAATCACAGAGGCCCAGACTTCCCTCTCCTCAGCCACTTAGGCCAGCTCTTCCGGAGGATTCCCAAGGCGTTCCCTGGCCAGGTGAGAGACATAGTCCCACCAACGTGTCCTGAGTCTCCCTTTAGGCCTCCTCCCGGTTGGATGTGCCCAGAAAACCTCACCAGGGAGGCTGCCAGGAGGCATCCTGACCAGATGCCCGAGCCTCTGATGTGGAGGAGGATCAAAAATGTTAAACATTAATAATAATCTTTTATAATAGGTTGGATAGATTAACATTAAATCAACAGACACTAATCTGGTGTCATTTAAAATCTGAAATGGATCATTACAGGAAAAATATTCATTTTAACACATCATTGATTAATGCACACATTATTCAAACACTTTGGAATTAAACAAGAGATGATTATATGACACTTATGCAATTATCAACTTTTAAAAAGTGATTAATAATTCAAGGAAGGTGAACTTTATTCAGAGTGAAGGTGCAGAAAGTCTCACCTTCCGTGTGACTTTTGTTCCAGCCCAGACAAGTTAGCTAGGCTTGTTATGGCTCCGTTATCTGGTGACAAGGCCTTGTGCCGTGCGTTTGTTGTTTGGAGGCCAGACAGATGGATATTTGTGTCTGGAAATGAAGTTAAGTTTATTTCTGGTCATTTTTTATGTAAATGCTTGGCCTTTGGGTACATCATACCTATCTTTGTGTCGTCCCTGACTCTTCCACATTGGTGACCCCGTGAGCGAACATGTCGACTGACGAAGCGGCCCAACAAGCTCCAGCACTGCTAACGGCTGCTGGACCATAGCTGGCCCCAGTTTTCACATCTGCCATGGCTCTTAGGCTTCCAGATTGACCCTTCAGCATGGTTCTTTCACATCGAAGCACAGTTCGCACTTGCTTCTGACGACATAAAATACCACCATGTGGTCACTGCACTGGATTCACTTTCCACCCGACAGGTGATATGCCTGCTCCGGAACCCTCTACCCCGGGAGAAGTTTAATGTCCTCAAACAACTGCTGGCTCATCGCTACACCCTCTCCAAAGCGGAACGAGCGGAGAAGCTGCTCTCTCCTGCCGGACACGGAGATGGCACTGCCCTGGAGCTTATGGAGAGCATGCTCTCCCTACTTGGTTCCAACCACGGAGGATTCTTCTTTGGCCACCTTTTCTTCTGTCAGCTTCCGGCTCAGGTGCGGGCCATTCTTGTAAACTCTGCTTTGCTGCAACAGATGGATTACCACTCGCTGGCTGAGGAAGCTGACGACACCCTCCTAGCTACAAAGCTGACAACCGCAGCTGACAGAATAGCTGAAGGCTGCGGACCATTGTTGACTGCAGCTAATGGATCCGCCATCAAACCTTTTGGTGAAAGGTTGGTGACAGTATGCTTCCATGAACGTGAGTTTGATTGGAATTTAATTGTGGCCACAAGTTCAGTTGCTATCTTAGGTGCTGATTTTTTTTGTGCACATGGACTTCTAGTTGACTTAACCCTCTGGAGGCAGGCGTGGCAGATGTGCAACGTTAAAACCTACCTACCTGGTTACTCCACACACGTGTTTCATGAGCATTTTTTAACTCAGAAGTACCTCTGAAGGACTTAGTTGTTCGTCCTTTTATCAAAACTTATCTTGAGCCTGAGCGAGTTAAACAACAGGCGCTGATTGATGCTGTGTCTTTTGTATCTATGCCATGTATGACAAAAAGGACCGGACCCCAAATGCATGCTAATTTCCTCTCCACAGGAAATGCCTTCCAGCGTGTGTTTCTCTACCTTTTCTAGCTCTGTAGCTAAACACGCCATTGAACATTTCATCCCCACTACTTGCCCACCCGTCTCTGCACGCCCACGCCTCCTTGACACGGCTAAGCGGGCCATCGCACGGACAGAGTTTGCCAACATGGAGCGTTTGGGCATTGGGCACTGCTCTGACAGTCGGTGGGTATCCCCACTGCACATGGTGCCCAAGGCTCATGGACCGTGGTGACCCTGTGGGGATTTCCACCACCTAAATGGTGTCACTGAGAGTGACCAGTACCCAATCCCCCACATTTAGGACTTTTCAGTACACCTCGCTGGAACCTCCATCCTTTTGAAGGTAGACTTGGTGCATGGTTATCATCAGGTCCCAGTGAGTACGGAGGACATTCCTAAAACCGCTGTCATCACCCTCTTTAGCCTCTCTGAATTTATACGCATGCCCTTTGGCTTTAACCCTCCCACTGACTTAATGGGTGTGACCCCGCGAGGAAAGTTGACCATTGAGCTGGATTGATGGTTTATCTCTTGGGTCCATGTGGCAGGGGTGAGGAGTGGCAGTGGGAGGGTTAAAGGTGCTGCACAAGTCTTCCAGCAGCTGATGGACTCAGTTTTGTGAGGTTTGTCCTTTATTTTTGCCTATTTGAATGACATCATGGTTGCCAGCCACTCTGCTGAACAGCGTGTCAATCACCTGCGCCAAGTTTTCCAACGTTTGGCCGAACATGGTCTGAATGTCAGCCCAGCTAAATACCAATTTGGGCTGGCACAGACTGACTTTCTGGTTCACAGCATTTCCGCCAGTGGTGCAGTTCCCTTGCCCGCTAAAGTGCAAGCTGTTGCAGAATTTACACAGCCGAAAACAGTGAAAGGTTTGCAAGAATTTCAGGGGATGGTTAACTTTTACAACCGCCTTCTCCCAAGAGCGGCACAGCTTTACGGTGCCTTCAGATGAAGCAAAGCGAGCTATGTGGTAGACTGTACCCCAGACCATGTGCAGGCCTTCTGCAACGCTAAAGCTGCGTTAGCTGATGCTGCGATGTCGGCCCACCCTTTCCCTTCTGTCTCGTTACCTTTGACTGCTACTACTACTACTACTAAACTTTATTTATGTATGGGATAAAGAGTGGAAGTACAGCACATTTGACCGGGAGTTGCTAGCCCTCTACCTGGCCACATGCCATTTCTGCTTTCTCCTGGAAGGCCACCATTTCACTGCATACATAGACCATAAACCTTTGGTTTTTGCTATGTCCATGACCTCTGAACCCTGGTCCAGTCGCCAGCAGCGACACCTTGCTGCGGTTTCAGAGTTCACCACAGACATCCAGCATGTGGCTGGAAAGTCCAGTGTGGTGACGGACTGCCTTTCCCGTGCCTTGGTCTTCTCGGTTTCTTTTTTTTTTATCATTATATTTTTTCCTGTCTGGCTGTGAAGCAAGCAGAATTGATGTCTGAATGCTGGTAACAAGCCTCACAGATTTACTCTCAGGTGGAGCATCAAAGTGTCTGCTTTTAATGTCACGCCTGATACCTAAAACTTTATTGTTATTGTTGTTGAATGCTGATTAAAGATTCAAAGACCAATCAGATCGATATTTCATATTTATCTGGAATTATAACATCTTATTGGTCATTTGTTACATGTTGATGTAACACCAACGGGTCTGTCAAAAGCGATGCGCCTGTTCGTTTGTTGCAGCGATCCCAAACCGAAACGGAGCGTTGCTGCAGGGAACTGTCTTGACCCAGAAGCGCGGTGCTCTTTGGCAGAAACCGTGGGAGCGTTCTGATTGGCGGCAGCAGAACAGACCGGAAGCGTTTGGTTCTGTGCGGAGTTTCATTGGAAGAGAAAGTCTACAATAATTAGGCGCAGGTTTATATTCAGCAGTCAGCGCGACGCTGTTATAAGTACGAAACGATAACGATGTCTTCCTTCAACAAAGGCCCGGCTTACGGACTATCAGCGGAAGTGAAAAACAAGGTAAGCGTTTGTGTTTGAAGGTAAATTGAACAGGTTCGAACTTTTCTCACTGGCTCGTGTGTTTTCATGAGCGCGAGCCGGAGTCACCTGGCCTCCATTTTGGCATGCGTGCCCAGGTTCAGGGAGGGAACAACCACAGTCCGGTAGAAAAGTTTAGTTTGGACTTTTTAAGAACGTTTGATACGCTCAAAGGTTTAGCGGTTGCTCAGGTGACCGAGCCCAGTTCACCTGATTGCCGTGAACTAGTGACTGAGCAGAACAGCAGAGAGCCTTTGGGCGTTGTCCCTCCGTCTTGTCCCGCTCGGACCGCGTCCACCAGGACGAAAACTCCGCTCCTCCGTCCCGCACCTTCCCGTTTGCGCAGGAGATACCTGCGACCCCGTAGCAGAACAGTTCGGACGCGAACCCGGTGAGAAGCTCGGTCCAGACCAGACACCAGAACAGAACCGTCCCGTTGTCTTCCACCAGAGAACGGTCCCGTTGGCTCTGCTGTGGTCAGCACGCGAGAGCCTTATTATGGGATGTAGTTCACGTCCAGATGTTCGTAAATCAGTAGTTTGCGTAACTACCCCCCCCCCCCCGAAAGAGTTTCCTGAAGTTGTTGAAAGACCCGGATGTTGCTGTTTATTTGGCCCGTAGTAGGAATGTCCGTGACTGAAGTAAAGTTGGCCTGATCTCCACAGATTCGCCTTTTCCTTCTCCACCCTTCCACTGTGGCGTCACCAGCGTCGCACGTGCTGATCTCACTACCGGTGTGTTCATAACCAGAAAAGTGTTTTAAATCTGGGGTGGATATTTATTATCTATCTATTCTACAACATTATAATGAGTGCTACAAACTACATAATCTGGGAATAAAGGAAATGTAACCTAATCTAAAATGGTCTGTTAGGGTTGTCACGGTGTGAAAATGTAACCTCACGGTTATTGTGACCAAAATTACCACGGTTTTTGGTATTATCGCGGTATTTTTTTTAAACGTGCTACATTTTCACACAATTAAATAAACCCTGTATGTCAGGAAATATTGTCCTCAGTTTGTGTCTAAATTTAGCCTAAAATGTGTTATTTTGTAATTATGTTGTTTATTTGTTTACATTTTTTCCCTTTAGTCTTTAAAATACCAATATTTGCCCATAACTTCTTATTTTATGTCTGTTTGATGTCATCATTTTAAAAATATTATATCAGATGATACTCAGTACTCAAGTAGCCTTCTAATCAGATACTTTTTTACCCTTACTTGAGTAATAAACCCTATATCAGGAAAATATTGTCCTCGGTTTGTGTCCTTCCAGTGAGCTTTGCAGATGTGGGAAAATGTCATCAGGCAGTAATCGTTGTTAAATTCATAATTATTCTCGGAGAGAGACCAACTCTTATCTGCCCCTGGGAGCCCCGTAATGCATAGCGTCATTTCAACATGGCGGTGTCCGCGACACGGTTTACATGCAGGTAGCGGCGCTGCGGCTGCTTTATATAGCGACTTGTTGCATTCTCCCTCAACCCAAATCCTCGGATCACGCATTTTAGCTAAAACGCTAACGTTAGCTTGCCTTGCGTTGACTGTAGAGTTGTGGGTGATGGTCACGCAGATGTGTCATGAGACTTGAAGCGTTGCTGCCTTTCACAGACACTTTTTCTGCACGTGCTGCAAACAGGATAGCCGTCTTCTATCAACTGTCCCTCGGCATTCTTCAAATATCCAAAAGATGCCCGTACTTCCCACTTTGTCTTCTTTGAGGGATAATAAATGTCCTGAGCGCTGCCGTCTCCTCCTCTGGCCATTATTTCAGCTTTAGCTTCAAGAAAGTTTTGGTTGTAAACAACAAAGTGCGCATGTGCCGCCGGCAACTTCAGCAGATGATACGGTGGCTGGTAAGGGTCACCGCGCCTACACCGCAGCCACGGTAATCCACCGAGATAATATATGTTTTTTAAAAAACAAGACGGTTATTATTGTTGTCAACTTTTTTACCGGGGTTTACCGCTACACTGGTTACCGTGACAACCCTACCTGATCGGTCTGCTTTGATCTATTTTGAAAACTCCGATCAAAACCGATAGGGGCGCTATCGGCCGATTGGGATCAAATGCCGATCCATCGGTGCATCCCTAAAGTGGATGTTATTTTAACTGCAGTTGCAGCGTTACACCACTATAGGGGCGCTGTATCAGCAGCGGTGCACCGAAACGCACTTAAACCGCTGCAGGAAAATATCAAAAATAGCTTTTCTCACTAGTTGGTACGTATCTATGGTTGGTGCTATCGTAGGCTGACCAGATGTCCTCTTTCCCCCGGACATGTCCACTTTTCACTCTCTGTCCGGGGGGGAGGGGGTCCTACATGGATCAAAGTGTCCGGTTTTTCATCCAGGAGCAGGGATCGAGTTATGGGGGGCTAGATATCTTTCAGGAAAAGATCCAGTTTCTGCCTATATTACAATATTTATGGACTCTCAGCGCAGCGGGATTCTGTTGAGCGGAGAGGACGCAGAGGGCTGATCGTTGGTGCGTCCGGCACACGATACATTCTCAAGGTGGCGCAACAAAACATTATTATTAACACATGATTGTTCATATCTGTTTAAATCCTCTGGTATTCTGTCTTTTGATCTTTCCTGACGTGCTCTGCTCATCGTGTGCTGCGGTGATGTCACCTCACTGACGCAGCATCGAAACGCGCTCTCCGCTTTGCGGTCAGGAGATCTTTGATCTGCTCCAAAGTAACTGATGAGGTGAAAAAGTAAAAATCCATTATTTTCATAATTTAATTATTATTTCTCCTGGAAGCGCTCAGTCAGACCGAGTGCTGTGATGTTGGGAGATCCGGTCTTGGGGAGGGGGCGGGGTCAATGACGGCGGCTGCAGCAGGATCATCTGTCTTTTATTTACTTTACTTATTTATTGGGGCGACGGTGGCACAGGAGTTAAGTGCTCGCCCCGTAATCGGAAGGTTGCTGGTTCGAGTCCCGCTCAGTCTGTCTCTGTCGTTGTGTCCTTGGGCAAGACACTTAACCCACGTTGCCTGCTGGTGGTGGTCGGAGGGACCGGTGGCGCCAGTGCTCGGCAGCCTCGCCTCTGTCAGTGCGCCCCAGGGCAGCTGTGGCTACATTGTAGCTCATCCCCACCAGTGTGTGAATGGGTGAATGACTGATTGTGTTGTAAAGCGCCTTGGGGGGTTCTAGGACTCTAGAAGGCGCTATATCAAATACAGGCCATTTACCATTTAGGGACACGGAGAAATTAAAAGGAGAGAGAAATAGAAGATAGAAGTTCTTGTTCCACTTTATTCTTTTGTTTCATGATGATAAACTGATGTTAAATTCATCTGAAAGAGAAACTGGGAGAAAGCTTTGGTTCATTTTAGGTTACAGGAGGTCTGTCTCCTACCTGCTCCTCCAGAGACAGCGTGGACATGAGGGTTACATGGTGAGGGTCCCACAGGACAGGCTAGTGGAAAGGTTTGTAGTTAGCTGGCAGTGTTGGGAAAGTTACTTTTAAAAAGTAATTAGTTGTAGTTACTAATTAGTCAAAAAAGTAACTCAGTTACTTAGAGTCACAAGATTATAAAAGTAACTAATTACAGAGTTACGAGATTATAAAAGTAACTAATTACAGAGTTATGAGATTATAAAAGTAACTAATTACCAAGAAAAATAACTACTTGGTTACTTACTTCATCAAAGAATGCTAGAAAAATGGGTTAATTGAACTTACTTAATTTACTATAAATGACTACAATAGTAAAATATAAACGACTAATGACTGGAACATAATAAAATGTATGTCAGAATGTTTTTTATAAACCTGAATAATTTAAATAAATGAGCACTTAACAGGAGGAACTACTAACAGGAGCATTACACTAATCTAGACTATTAAAAGGTCACTGTGTGATATTTAACAAGACCCCAATCAGCTAACATTTAAAACACCTGTAAAGGTTCCCGAGCCTTTAAATGGTCTCTCAGTCTAGTTAAATTACAGAAATGAATGTAATTTTGCACAGTATTCTAATGTTTCCAGCTTCACATAATTGTGTGTTTTTAGCAGCATTTCTGTTGCTGCTAATCTAGTAACGGTTAAATAAATAAATAAATATCCTTTAAAATGACACTAGAAGAGGCACAAGCCTGATGGAGGACTCACATTTACTAACGTGGGTCAGACCCAACCACAGAAGAGCTGAAGCTGGGTGGTAAACACACACAGGTAGTTCTGATAACACCTGAGCTCCATGACGTCTGAGACTGATGCATCAGTGTTACAGCGGGACTAAAGACATGATCAGGAACAGGTTACAGCTGGATGATCTAGGAAGGTAGAAGATCAGGACGTCTGAGCGGAGAACAGGTGAGCGGACCTTCGGGACGTCCCGCTGTCACGCTAAGAAGGACACGGCTGCAGATCCACACCTGCAGCTGCAGATCCACACCTGCAGCCGTAGATATTCATCACGTCTTCCTCGTTCTCCACGGCCGTGATGCTCTTGGATGAAAACATCTGCCTCTTTAGCTCCTGATCAGCTGATGACAGCTTCAACGCACAGCGCTGCTTAACGCACGCATTTCCTTATCAGTAATCGAATCGGGAGACAAGTGAAGATTCACACCTACCAGGCAGCGGTTTTTCTGGAGAGTTTAGAGGAGATGCAGGAAGATGAGACGGACAGGACAGGAAAATAGTTAAATAAAAACAAGAAAACAAAACTTGAAGGTCAAATGTAGGTAGATTTATCTCCACTACATGTTTATAAGACAATAAGTTAAACATATGTAATATTTATACATCTGATACAATTCAGGTCACCTTCAAAACTCAGTCACACACCCAGGGCCGTGTCAAGGCATTTTGGGGGCCAAGGCTAAACGGGGGGCTACTGTTCTGGGATCAGTTTCTGAAATTCCCTGTGACTGTGTCCTCTTCTAACATATGTTCAGAAGATTTTCACCCGTTTTGTTTCATGGAGACCAAAGCTGCTGCTGCCTGAGGGGTTGTGCTTATAAACGGGACATAAAAACCAATCTGTTCTCCAGTTAGGATCCCCTTTTCCAAGATGTCCTCCACTCTAGAGCTGAGGAAAATGATCAAATAACTGATGCATCGGGATGCGGACATAAACGATTCTGCATCGTAGAAGAGTACGCCATAATTGCTTATAGTGGAATGTAGTTTTGTTTTTGTTTTTAACGGCGGCACCAGCGCTGCATCCAGATCTGTCAGTGTCCTCCACATTCACCAAGTGGCATGGTCCGCAGCAAACACCTGAGTCCACCTCGACTTCTAACAAAGAGCGCCTATTGATAACTTTCACACAAGTGTGATAGATCTGTTTCTTCCCACAAGACTGGAAGGAGCCCAACACTGGAGTGTTCGGCTTCAGCAGTGATCCACTCTCCTCCTGCCAACCCTCACCAGCTGCTTTAACCTCCAGAGATGGAAAAACGTACTCACTGTCATCATCCCACTGGTCAGATAGAGTGTAATACTCAACGAACGCTCTCTGTGACAGACAAGGACCACTGTACGTCCTCCACCACTCTCTCCATCACTCTGGTGGACCTCACATCCAACCGCTCACCAAGGGTTCCAGCCGGGATCTTCAGTAAGTGACCAAACTTTACTATCCCAGCATTGGTGAACTTCACTTTCAATGCAGACGAAGTTAAAGTGCCAGCTCGGGAGAAGAAGTCATTGTCAATCAAGGGTTCTTGTAGCAGCCATGTCCCTGGTCCTGTGGCAGGCGCTCGGGAAACCGTCAGCAGCTTAAAAGAGTCCAGCACTGACGCGTAGAACGGACTAATCCTTGTCAGATCCAACACCTTCAGATTCAACGGGAACAGGTGTTTGTTCAGCCCAAGCCCACCAACCTTCTGCAGCAGGAGAAGCGCCAGGGGCAGCCAGCAGAGTCCGTCACCATAAAGAAGCTTCTGAGCTGTCTGTAATATGAAGGCTGCAGTTCTAGACACCACGTCTATTAGTCCTTGTCCTCCCTCCGACACGGGTAGGCAAAGAGCCGAGGCTCTGATCCAGTGGTGACCGGACCAGAAGAATTTCACCAACAGCTTCTGAACACCTTCCAGCAGACCCGGTGGTGGAACCAGTACAATCAGTCTGTGCCACAGAAACGAGGCGACCAGGTTGTTTGCTATCAGAACCCTGCCCCTGTAGGACAGCTGGGGGAGAAGCCATTTCCATTTAGACAACCGCGCCTCCACCTTCTCCAGCACCTTCTCCCAGTTCTGTTTCTGAAACCTTTCGGTACCCAAGTACAGGCCTAGTGTTTTAATACCTCCCGTTCCCCACCTCAGCCCTTCTGGCAGAGGCGGGACATTATTAAGGTCCCACCCCCCACTACACATGCCTCACTCTTGTCCCAGTTAACCTTAGCTGAGGATGCATCCTCATATAAAAGTAAACTAGATCTGAGTTCTTGTACATCCTGCTGATCATGGATAAAAACATTCACATCATCTGCATACGCAGACACAACTAAGGGAGGAATAGAGACAGGTAAAGGTAGATGTAGACCTTTCAGCCTGTTCCTCAGCCGACACAGCAGCGGTTCAATAGCTAAAATATACAGTTGTCCTGAGATGGGACAACCCTGTCTGATTCCTCTTAGAACAGGTATGGGTGTACTCAGGCCCCCCGCTACCTTCACCATACAGCTGACATTCCTATACAGCATCTTAATCCCTTCCAGAAAGGACCCCCCAAAACCAAAAGCCTGTAGCTCATGATCAACCCCTTCAAACTCCTTTTCCTGATCAATAGAGTTGATACCTGCGTTTACATCATAAATTTTACAAACATCAAACACGTCTATTATTAAAAATTGTCCATTAGTGACTTTCCTGGTATACAGAAGGACTGATCATCTGGGATTAGACCTCCGATGAATCCCTGAAGTCTGTTTGATAGGAACTTAGAAAAAACCTTATAGTCTGAACACAACAAGGAGACTGGTCTCCAGTTGTTTAGTTGGGTTAAGTCCCCTTTTGTCGGCAGCAGGGACAGAACCTTCTTAAATGTGTTTTGTCCTAACCTGTTGTGAATGGAGAGCTTTTGAGGGATGGCAGGTTGTGTCAATTACGTTTTTGATTTAAAAAAAAAAAGCAATTATCTGACATCTTCTATTTATCTATGAAAACAAATCAATATGAAATGATCGTGATGCATCGGGATATCGAATGGAATTGAATCGTTGACCCAGTAATCGTAATGGAATTGGGATACTCCACTCTGCCTTTTCTCAGGGTTGTGATGGGACTGATCTGGGTTCAGCTGAGTGGGGTGAATTCCTTACATCTCTGTAAATCCCATCTGCTGGTCTTCAAACCGCCACTGTTGTTTTTGTGATGCGGCTGAATGAAGGCAGAGCCTTTAATTAGAAGGTAGAAGATCCTAAAGAGTACAGCCAGCTGTTTGCTTTTATCTGAAGCAGCTTTGTGTGAGACTTGGACCTGAATCTGCACGCAGCTCAGAACCGAATCAGAGCAGAGCAAAGGCTGGTTTCACTTTACCCAACCGGACCTGGTACCAGACCCAGCTGTAGTCCAGGATGTCTGCAGCTCCGGTTTCAGTTGGAGGAAATGTCTCCAATAAATCAGTCAGACTTGGGAAGGTGTGTGTGTATGTGTGTGTGTGTGTGTGTGTGTGCGTGTGCGAGACCTGAAGCCGAGTCGATGTCACGGGCTTTGTCCAAGTCTCTGAACCATCGTCACTGATTGGTTGTTCATGATTTAACTTCCTGTAACTTGAGGGAACATTACATGGAGGAGCTGCTGTGAGAAACCCACCTGTGACCTTTGACCCATCTCTCCTATCAGATTGCACAGAAGTATGACCCTCAGAAGGAAGAGGAGCTCATGATCTGGATTGAAGACATCACGGGTCGCTCCATCGGCCCAGACTTTCAGAAAGGTCTGAAGGATGGAGTCATTCTGTGCGAGTAAGCAGGAGAACCCTCAGACCTCATCTTCATGTTGGGTGTTTTCTAAACGAACCTTTACTGTTGTTCTTCAGACTCATTAATCACCTGCAGCCAGGATCTGTGAGGAAGATCAACCATTCGTCACTGAACTGGCACCAGGTAAGGGAAAGGACCCGCCTCCTCACTCACCTGAGGGTGTGGCTTTTACATACAGTAGAAAGGTTTGTTACCGACAGCTGGAGACGAGTTGATGTTGTTGATGAGTCACGCCATCGTAGCCAAAACGACCTGGTGCTTTTCTGATACCTGCTTCCCAGACCTGTGCACACCTGCAGGTCTCATTAGAATGACACGTGTGCCAACGCTCTGTAAGTACTACATGACCTCTCTGGTTTGGTGTGTCCTCAGCTGGAGAACCTGACCAACTTCATCAAAGCCATCACGACGTACGGCCTGAAGCCCCACGACATCTTTGAGGCCAACGACCTGTTTGAGAGTGGAAACCTGACCCAGGTCCAGACCACGCTGCTTGCCCTTGCTAGCATGGTGGGTTCAGAAGTAGTTCTGGTTCAGCAGAGATTACAGGGTCTGTGCAGGTGCTTGAAATCCTTGAAAATGCTTGAATTTCAATAACTGGTTTTCAAGGTATGAAAATTTCTAAGTCCTTGAAAGTGCTTGATAATCAAACCAAAATAGTTTGATAAGAACTTTGGACAACAACACTAGAGCGCGATAATTTAGTCTTGAATCCAAAACGTGATTGCTGCTGCTCTCTGTAGCGTGCATGTGTGTGTGTGTGCGTGTGTGTGTGTGTGTGTGTGTGTGTGTGTGTGTGTGCGTGTGCGTGTGAGCAGCAGACTCCACCTAACATGAGGTCTAGCCGCTGGACTGGTGGTCTCCTCTGGTTTTGCTTACTTTAAGCATGAAACTGGTATGGGAGTCCTGCTGTGGGACTGGGATCCAGCAGGTCCTTCTTTGATAAGATCAGGAATAACGTTAAGAGGGAAGTAGGCCAGGTGACCAGAACACCAACCGAATGCATTCAGTAGGTGCGGCTACAGGAAAAATAACGTTTGGTGCTAAATTTTCATACAATCCCAATAAAAAGCCCCGGTCCTCCTGCTGCTGTGATCTACGAGAGACGGGCTCACTCACAAATTTAGTTTGCAAAGCCTCTCTTGACTATGCAGACTGATGAAATGAAAGGTTTGGCTGCATCTGGTGGGCGTGTGCCACTGGACATGGGAACGGCAGCTGGTTGATGAACGCCACCTGCAGGGTCTTGAAAGGTTTTTAAAACCGGAGACCTTTTAAAGTCTTCAGTCTCACATCGATTTGGTAGTCGTAAAGGTTTTGTATTGAAGGGAATTCAAAATACGTTCGTCTCATAGTTGGAAACTTTTTTGGGCTAAAATGGACATTTGTGAAGCCAAGGCCTTCATGTGAGTCAGTCTTTGTTTTGAGGAGGGGTGGGTCATCTGTCGGGTTTATCGTTTTCAGAGAAAGGGGAGTTGGTGTTCTCAAACCATATTTGTTAGTGGATCACGAGTTGTCGTCTGATCCGTCGGTCACCTGGTAGCATGGCACTGCTACAGCTTGTAGGATGACCAGATCCCAACCTGGGACAGACTACTCCATGTGGGACGATTCGCTCCAACATCACTGTTGAACACTCGTTACAATGTTATCGTCGTATATTTCATGTACTGTGTATTCTACTTGAATTCAAACGGATAATTAAAGGGACTTTACGGAGTTTTGAATTTTTATGCTCGCGACTGCCCCCTCAGGCCAAAAGAGTAACGGCAGCTTCAATAGTAGGCTCGTGCACGAGGAGCGCATGCTGTACGTGCACACTCCTTAACGAAAATAACAGCTGAGACAGTCCCGTGTGTGTGTGTGTGTGTGTGTGCGTGCGTGCCTGACCGGCACTTTTCACGGTCTGTTAAAGGACCTACATCTAAGGGAACTAGCAGCTTTCCTCTAGTTGAGCTGGTTTAGTAACTGGACGAGCTGCAGGGACACAGGAAGTTACAAACGTTGATCTGATCTTTACAGACAAACATAACTGTGTCTTAATGACTTTTATTTTAAACTCCACTCTTGTGGTCATGTTCGTTGTGTATGAGGTGATATCTGATCTTTTCCACCTGGTTCAGAAGTCGCGTGTTCAGGCTCGATATCCAGTCCTGTGATTGGATAATCCCTATTGATAACAGTAATGATTTCATATGGTAATGAGGTGAAACTGGCCTGAGTTTGTATGTACTGTTTTATTTCTAAAGTGTGGTGCTTGAAAAGTGCTTGAATTTGGCGTTGGATGAACCCAATCCTGTGGTTGCCACAGCTAACTGGCCCTGACCAGTGACCGTGGTACGAGCTGCGTTCAGGAATAATAAGAGTTTGCATCATTCTGTGAATGGGTGGTTGGATTTTGGTACTTTTGCCCTTTAACCAAATGAACCCCCACCCCACCCCAGGCCAAGACCAAGGGCTGCCGGTCGAGCGTAGACATTGGGGTGAAGTACGCCGAAAAGCAGGAGAGGATGTTTAACGAGGAGAAGATGAAGGCTGGGCAGTGCGTCATCGGGCTCCAGGTAACGTAGTCCAATCAGCAAACTGGAAAAGAAGAGCTAAAGTAGGCCAGAGGTTCATGTTGGCTTATTTACTTTAGTCGACCAAAACAGTTTGATGTCATTGGAAAAACTTGTAGTAAACTTGTAGTAATTATGAGCAATTTTAGAGCTAGTGGTGTCCACTGGTGCAGAACTAGCAAAGTGTTGCTGTCGTTGTCTAGATGGGGACCAACAAGTGTGCCAGTCAGGCAGGTATGAACGCATATGGCACCAGGAGGCATCTATACGACCCCAAAGCTCACATCCAGCCCCCGATGGACAACA
This sequence comes from Nothobranchius furzeri, assembly GCF_043380555.1. Taxonomy (NCBI): domain Eukaryota; kingdom Metazoa; phylum Chordata; class Actinopteri; order Cyprinodontiformes; family Nothobranchiidae; genus Nothobranchius; species Nothobranchius furzeri. Next base: position 72,004,688 of record NC_091751.1, read on the forward strand.
CCACCATCAGTCTGCAGATGGGGACCAACAAGGGAGCCAGCCAGGTGATGAAACCGTCACTGCAGACTAGCTAGCATGTTTAGTAACCACCTAGATTCCCCACCACTGTTGAAAGCAAAACGAATGACTGAATGCTTTTGGTGTTTGTGCCACAGGCTGGGATGACCGCCCCTGGGACCAGGCGAGCCATTTACGATCAGAAACTGGGCACAGACAAGTGTGACAACAGCACCATGTCCCTACAGATGGGCTACAGCCAGGGGGCCAATCAGAGCGGCCAGAACTTTGGCCTGGGAAGACAAATCTACGATGCCAAGTACTGTCCCAAAGCCGACGAGCTCGCTGGCGATAATGGAGCAGGCAGTGGCCGTGAATACATCCCCGATTACCAGGATGAGGGTTACCAAGGTTACCAAGAGGGGGAGCAGCTGTACCACGATGATGGGACGGATTACTGAGCTGTGGGTGTTTAAGAGAACCTCGAGGCAGGCAGGTGTTATATTTTTATATCACAGGATGTTGTGCCTTTCTGTTTTGGGTCCATCCTTTTTTAGTATTCGTCTTCGGCCCAACACACACACCATGAACCGTACTTCTGTGATTCCTCCTCTTTTGTATATGAGTACATATATGAAAGCCACCAGTGTGGATGTGCTCCGTCCTCACTGCGTTACTTCTTTGTGCCAAAGTAACTTTTACTAGTTTCTGCTGACTTGTTTTCCTTTCCGAGTAAAGCTTAGAAACCAGATGGAGGCTGTTACTTCAGGCAGGCGTTACAGCAGCTGTGTAACGTGGTAACGCAACAAATCTGTGAATGCGTCTTCCGTCAGCATCATTCCTTTAGTACTGGTCAACACTTTGTTTTGCAGACGAGGAAACTAAATGGATTTTGTTAGAACAAATCTTTTACTTCAGTGTTTTTTATTCTAACTTGACTGGAGAACTGGTTTCTGTGAGATGGATGCAGTGGGAGGCTGTTTTTGCTCTTGTGGGACTGCAAACGCGTCCGCTGTGGAAGCCGTCTCTCTACAGCTACATCACACGGTTTATTTAACTGACGGGGAACAGACGACCGTCTGCCCTACCCCGACACAACAATGGCTGTAGGAAACAAATGTGATGGTATAATAAATAAATATGTGCATTATTGGTGTTTTTGAACTGTTTGTGTGAGCGTGCTGCGGGTGTGGGACAGCGTGGTAGGACAACATTAAAGATGAGGTCTAGTTTTCAGCCACCTGTAAAAGCTGCGGGGCCGAGACCGGTTCCTAGTGGAGCTACAGGAGCTTCTAGTCATTCAGCCGTGATCATCTTTCTATGCTGGACCTGATCGGCTGATATTTGGGGATTTGACGTCTCCATTGTGGCAACGACAAACCACTACTGATCTAAAACAGGAGTTGGGTTCTCGAGTTTAAAGTTGTGAGTTTTCTATTCCGTACAAGTCATTTATTCATCTAGGCAGCGTTCCCGCTGCAGGCCTTGGTGCTCCAGTCCCATTTTTTGAGTGAATCAGATTATTTTGTGACTGAAATGCAACATCAAACTCTCTCCGGTGTGAACGCTCCGCGGCATCAACGCGACCCGCATGCGCAGAAGTCAGGAAGTCACTAGTGGAGAAACCAGGAGCGGTGGAGTTGTGATGTAATCCTGATCCTGTGGAAAACGTTCACACCTGTTCATTCTTCTGTTTTGGGCTGGAAACTTTTAAAAACTCAACTATTTTACTCCTTTTTCCCACTGTCTCCCTGAAATGTTCCGGTATTCATTCATTCACGAAGAATCCCCCTCTCACGGAGACCGGTGAGACCCTGCAGCTCCCGTTCTCATGCTCTCCTGTTTTAATTCCTAAACCTAAAACAGGAAGTCAGACAGACTCCTGAACCCGTCTGTACGTGCGCGTCTCCTCAGGAACGTCCACACACCGCGCTCACCTCCGCTGACTCGGTGACGTAGGAGACGGGTCTAACGCGACATGACCGTTCAGTCTGCAGTCGCCTTCAGATACGTGTCAGAATCAGTTCTAGGTGTTCAAGTGACACGGATCACATTTAAACAATCAGATCTAGGTCACACGTGGGGGAAACGGCGGGTTTACTGAGCTTTGGCCTGCAGTGTGAACGTGTTAGTGTCGATGACGCTTTAACGTACTTGCTGATCATCCTGTTGGTGATGGCAGCAGCAGGACATTTCTCTGGATTCAGCTGACAGCCGCACCTGGTTTGAGCAACACTGGAAGGGAACCAGCCAGGCCGAAGACACCCCGAGCTTAAACGCGTAGGAGAAAGAGTCCGATGAGACCAGGATGGAGATGTGAGGCTTTCAGACTGAAGAAAGGACCACCTTCAGGTTCTTCACCTGAAACCTTGAGCTGTATCAGGTGTGTTGGAACAGGTTAACAACTAAAACATGCTGGACCACACCTTGGTCCCAGGTGGGCTTTCCTGAAGGATGGAGACCCCAAACACATCACAACTGGTTTCTGATTGGATAATGGAGGTTGGTGGTTTGAAGTTGATCTCCCTACCACATGTTCAAATGTCTGTAAAGCAGTTTATCCAAAGATTGCATCGACTAATCTAAGGTGGCAAATGTAAGTGTACACATGGATAATAATGGAAGTAGAATATACAAATATATATATATATATATATATATATATATAATCTATATATAAAAGCTGTTTGATCAGTTCCTTTGAAAGTAATAATACATTTTATTTAAATAGCTCCTTTCTGGTCACTTAAGTACACGACGGTACAGAATAAAAACACAAATCATCCAATCAAACAAATGTACACGCAGGTACAACATAAGCAAAACAACGGTGACAAACAAGGCACTTTAAAATTCAAAGCTGATATGTGGTCATGAAGAGGTGAGTTTTGAGTTTTCTGAATTCTGTGAATGAGTTAATGTTCTTGATGAGAGGGTGAGGGGAGTTCCAGAGTTTGGGAGCGGTGCAGCTGAAGGCTCTACTCCCCGTGGTGCTGGACGGAAGGAGGAGGACGACGTGAGGGAACGGGACGAGGTGACGATGTGAACCAGATCTGTGAGGTAGTGAGGGGCGAGGTTATGGATGGCCTTGAAGGTGAGAAGGAGAATCTTGTAGTTAGTCCTGGTGTGCACGGGTAGCCAATGGAGTTGTTGGAGGATGGGGGTGATGATGAGAGATGGGAGTTTCAGTGACGACGCGTGCTGCTGCAGTCTGAACCAACTGGAGCTTACGGAGGGTTTTCTGAGGGAGGCCTGTGAAGTAACCAGACTATGGACGAGGATAGAAGTAGAGTGGACATCAAGGGAGGGGCGAAGACGATTCATGTTACGAAGATGGAAATGAGCTGACCGTGTGATGCTATTGATGTGAGACTGGAAGGACAGTGTGCTGTCTAGGATGACGCCCAGACTCGACCTGGTAACATTTACCACATCACGGTGAAGCTGAACCGTGATGTGGTGCATCTTCAGGTCGGTACCATTTCTATCTGGGCTCTGCAGCACATGCTGGGTGAGCTGTGGTGGTTTAGGGGATGTCTCTTCTCCACTAAATCTGCATGTTAGCTAACCGCTGAACGTAAGAACGTGTTATTTAGGTTCCTTTTATAGAGTTGGACTTATTTCATCTGCAGTTGGAACTCCACGCTCGCAGAGACGGGGTGAGAGTGGACTCAGAGCTTTTCAGCTGCTGGTTCTGTTTCCAGACCCTCCACTACTTCTCATTACAACTTCCGTTACAAACATGTTAGGTTACTGCATTCGTGAGCTAATCTAAACAGAGCTGAAGGTCGGAGTTAGACAGGTTAAACTGATGACGTCACATTAGAATGAGGAAGTTCTTTCACCAGCTCAGAAATGAACAAGTAGCTCAACCTTCTGCCCTCGTCCACCGTCTGTTACAGGAAGACGTTATCCTGAGTACTTTTGCTTGTTGGGTCTCAAACTTTTCAAATCTTTCTTGTGAAGAAAATCTAAACGTTAATTCAAGCGTTTAAACCTAAACGCAATCTGCTTTTTTTTTTCAAAACTTTATTGAACAAGGTGATAAGTAAACAAACAAACTGCATACAAAACTGAACAAAGAAGATGAAACATATGCCGGGGGTGCACTACAGACATGTTGCACACATCCAAATAAATTATAGGTGGTGTGAATAGTTATAGTTTTTAAAGCTTTTTTGTTTAATCCGTTTTATGTAAGATAGAGTCACTATAATAGTGCTTGAAATGAGGTTTTTGGTTGCTATACGTGCATTTGTGGAGATAGAATTTAGCTAGAATAATTAACAAAGTCTACATCTTCCTTTCTGTGCTTGCAAAAAACCAAAATACAACATTTTCCCATTTTAAAACAAAGTCCTTGCAGAGTTGTCCGATAATAAATCTGCTAAAGTCTTTCCATAACGTTGTAGCATGTGAACAGATCCAGAAGAGGTGCTGAACGGTCTCAGGGTGCTTCCACAAAAACAGCCGTTCACATCAACGTCCCTCTTAAACTTTGTCATATGTGATTAGCTGGGTAACACTCATGAAGTATTCTGAATTAAACTTCTTTCACCTTATTTGTCACAAAATACTTATTAGGAATGGTCCGTACTCTTCCAACTGATGTCAGGGACAAAGGAATTCCAATAAAAATCACATGTGGAACAGATAAGGATTCTCTCTGAAATAAAGCACGAATATTCCTATTACTGTTCTTATGCTCGATAAGACAAACTTTTCCTGCGTATGTGTTCACAGGGTCGGGAGCAGAAATAGGCGGTACGACAGGTAGAACAAGCATTCTGACACCCATAGGTATTGCAGCAAACAGTACGGCGTATTCTTTGGGAGTTGCTGGAAATTTATATGTGTTTAGGAGTTCTGTGTAAGACATAAGCTGTCCATCAGTATTATACGACTGATTCACAAAAATGATCTGTTTCTCATCCCAATTAGAGAAAAACAATGACTTATTGTTATACACTATGTTCCTGTTATTCCAGATCAAGTATGTAAAATGATGTTTATAAATCAGTGACCAGGCTTAGAACTTGTTTGTGAAACATTGAACGTTTTTCTGGAAGCTTTCCTACATTGTAGTCACCACCCAGGATAAAAGTTAGACCACCGAGTTTAGAGAAGATATAGTGAGGAATACAATTCCAAATGGAGACGGGATTTTTAAACGCAATCTGCTTCAGGAACGCTGTAGACACACACACACACACACACACACACACACACACACACACACACACACACACACACACACACACACACACACACACACACACACGACACCTGCTGTTCACAGAGGATAAAACCCGCAGGCGTCATTTGGAATCGTAGGACGTTCAAGGAAGGTCCCGCCTTTCTCGCCTCTGGAAGGGCTCTCCTGTGATTGGCTGTTTCTCGCTGCAGGTTTTTAGTTACAGACAGATGTTGGGGAGTTTTGGGAAGAAAATGTGAACTCATCGCTAGAATAACCATTCTGTCCTCCTTAGCAACAAACCAGTTTCACTTTCTTTTATAAAAGAACCTGAAAAACGTTAAACGTGAGCTTGGAGCAAACCTTGTTGCATTTGATCACGCTGGACTGGCTGGGTTATCTTATTACTTAATTATTAGGTTATCTCATGTCTTCACTTTCATAGGTAAAGGCTGTTAGAATGCATCTCCCAGCATCTGATTAAACTTCATTTAATCTAAATTTAAAAAAAGCTGATGATGATTTAGACCTATTTATGATGAGTTTTCATTATTTTATAAGAGAAGCCAAGCTGGCATAACAGGGCAGTTGTATTATATTCCACACACAAGTAGGCACACACTGTCACACTAGGTACTCTCCTTTAATGAGTCCAACAGTGTGACAAATGCAACAAGATTTATTATAAGTTCACGTTTTACATATTTATATTTTTAAATAAAAGAAACTAATAATAATATTTTGCAGGACAGCATGGTTATTACAGCGCTACGTTCTCATTTTCATTACAACACTCCCCCAAACAGCTAAGTAGTATATGCAAGTGTACTTAACCCTTTGATGCATGAATTATGAAATCTTCAACCATGATTTTTTTAACAATTTTTTTCATTCATCTTTAGGTGTGAATGAAACAAATTTCAACAAATATTTTTTGTAAAATTTTATAATTTACAAATAATTTATTACATGTCCACTTCAGTGGGCAGCGTGCATTCTGAGCATGAAATATGTTGGCTTGACTTACTGAAGTCCAAATGGAGGGGCTCAAATGCAATAAAGTCTTCAAAAGCTGTGCTTAATAGCAAAAACAAATAAATAACAATTTTGAGTATCTGTCCACTCTAGTGACCATTATGCACCAAAGGGTTAAAGTACACTAATTGTAAACTAAAAATAACAGAGTATACTCTTAGTTTACTCCAAGATATACTCAGCAAAGTTTATTACTTATACTTGGCTTATACTAAGAAGTATATGAAAATGCTTATACTAAAGGTAGACTAAAAGTATGCTAAAAGGCTTACACTTAGGAGTATGTCCAAGTATATTTAGATCATACTTGTACTTGTTTTTGTTTTTGTGAAGCGCCTCGTGATTTTTATCTTGAGAGGCGCTGTAGAAATGATGTTTTCTTCTTCTTTCTTTCTGCCTGCACTTCTGGCTGATATACTTAAGCAGTAGTATAATAGTAGTACATGTTATATTGATAAGTGCATGATGTATATAATATTGTGTTTGTGAATCCTATATTACATGTTTTCAGCCATCATCTTTGGTACGAATAGCTCAAAATGGAACAACGGTGTAGGTGAACCTGATGATGAAAACAATGATATTAACCACAGAGACAAGAACATGTTCCTGAGGTTCAGGTGGAACCAGATCTGACAGGCTTGCTTCATGCTGGCGTACACAGGGCATTAATATAACACATGTTTATTTTGTATTTTCAATAAAAACGTACCTGTAAGTTATTTTATCTCCTGAACTTGGCACAGATGTATAAAAATAAACAACCAGCCAAGCGGTCTGTTACATCACCTGTAGTAGTTGTGTGACTGTGGTTAGGCGTGGCAGCTCTTTTAATCCCGTTCATATGGATTATGAGAAGGTGTTATGTACACTTATCTGTTTCAACAACAACATGAGTCCCATTCTGCCCCGCTCTGAACTTGAGACAGTTCTCCACTCCTTCATCTCCTCACGCTTAGACTACTGTAGCTCTCTTTTCACGTGTCTGAGCAGAACCTCCCTGAACCGTCTACAGGTGGTTCAGAACGCCTGTGCTCGGCTTCTGACCAAGTCCTCCAAACACACCCACACCACCCCGCTTCTCCTCCAGCTTCACTGGCTGCCAGTCAACTTCAGGGTTCATTTCAAGATCCTGGTTCTGGTCATCGACATATAAATATTGGACAATGGGTTTCCATAGACAATTCGATTTTAAGTTCAAATGGGAGGTGGCCACCACCACCATTTTGACCGTGTCACAGGTTCCATCAAGCCCAGACAATTCCACAAAAGGGAAGAGAGGAGGAGCTCAGGGACACCAGGTTATCTTCTGTAAAGGAGTTTAGTTTGAGCAAATGTACTGCGCACATTTGGGGGCGGCTGTACAAAAGACTCTGCAAGCTATTTAGGTTAGCAGTAGTTTAAGTTATAATGTTAAGTTTTGATGTTTATAAATTGTGATTTTTATACAATGCATTTTTGGGCCTTAAAGGTTACCATAGCTTGGGCCGTGATGACGTAATTCTGTAAACGAGTCCCGCACGGTGTTGTAACGTTGCCTTATAGTCCTCCGAAGTCAGACCAGTCTCACCTTCATCAGCTGTTAACTTTATTTTCTCTCTAAGTGTTTTTCTCCCCAGAAGAAGCTACAACGATGTTCTGCTGAGCTGTGGTGGCCTCATGGAGGGGGCCATCGTCTAGCACACTGCTGCTAACCACTTAAACATTCTCCCTCTCCTGATAATAACTTTTTACTCTCTTTGACGTTGGATGTGCTACTGCTAGTTTACCCGTTTAATTATAGATCCACTAGGATAAATACAATAAAGTTTATCTCTCACCAAATAGAATATTTACTAAGACATCACAACATTTATGTTTATGTATTTAGCAGTCGCTTTTGTCCAAAGCGACTTACAAGTGATAATTGGCATGTAACAATGTAACCATAGAAACAATACTTGGTATACATGTTGTGGGGGGGGGGGGTTGCTGGTACCTATCTATCCCCAGGAGGGGTACACCCTAGACAGAGTGCCAGTCCGTTGCAGGGCTCCAAATTCGATATTGGTGAAAATGATTGTACCTTCTGTTCTAACAATATAGAAACTGAAGAACGTGTTTTTTTAAACTTGTAAATATACAAAAATATTCTGGGACAGTTTTTGTCTGTGGGCTTCAGATATTTAGGTATAATTTATTTGTCCTATAATCATGTTAAATTTGGAGCTATTTTGGAGGACAAGGAAAAACAATTCACAGTAAATAATTTGATCATTTTAGCAAAATTCTTTGCACACAAATGTAAATTTGGTAAACCTTCCTTTATTGTTTTTCTGAAGGGTCTCGTGTCTCTTTTGTTGCTCCAACAAGGCAGTAGGTATGATAGGTTTGTCTGTCACCCCTGCATCTTTGTGATGCTTTACTCAGCTATCATTATGAACGTTAAACATACATCCGTTTTCTTAAATGTTAGAAAGTAAACCTGTAAGCTTTGTTGTTAATAAAGTTTAATTTTAAAAAAGTGGTGGAAGAGTCCTTCTAGCTAATCAGAGGCGAGAAAGGAGGGATCTTCCTTGGGCATCCTACGATTCCAAATAACGCAACCCGCGTGACTCTTTCATGTCCTTCTCGCGATATCAGGCGTAACGAGACTTCCGGTCGTTCTTTTCCACCGGATCGTCGGGCAAGATGGTAGGTGTTGTTCTGACGCTAAAGCTTATCAAATGATAATCCTTGTGCATCTGAGCTTTAATGTCATCAAGAGTAACAGACGAGTTCATGGTGCTGTAGGTAGACATCTACAGCAACGATTTAGTGGGATATTGTGTCGTAATGACCGGTGAAGCTACCATCGGGAGGCTAGTTTTAGCTTTAGCTCCAGCCGCCTGTTCACAAACGGGATGGAGACCGGAGTGTGAGGCGTCTGCCGTCTAAAAGCTAATCTAACAGGGTGGTAGTAGAAATGCTAACAAGCACAGCATCGCAGTGGCTGAATGATGCTGTTCTCTCCCAGGCGGATACCGAGATCAAGAAGAAGCGCACCTTCAGGAAGTTTACCTACAGAGGTGTGGACCTGGACCAGCTTCTGGACATGTCCTAGTGAGTAAGCAAGAACAGTTCTGCTCATACGAGCCGTTGATGTCAACACCGGGTCACTTCAGGTATGCACTTGGAGAACGAGTACACACAAGGTCAGAGTTGTGTGAACCGATGAGAACGTCCTGCAGGTGGGTAGTCATGGTTGCAGTCTGAGGGAGATGAGGATGAGAAACGCACAGATCACGTGTGTGTGCGTGCGCGTGGCGGCTGAAGGAAATAGATGTTTTAAAAGTTCACCATCTGTAACTTAACAGAAGATGATGATGGTCGCCTTACAGCAGCAATCCAACTAGACTTAGTTAAGCTAGATACTTGGTCTCCGTGGTTTTGCCTCTGAAGCAGGAAAACGGTGAAAAGTTAGCTTGTTTTCCACCTTTATTCCCCCGGTGATCATGCGTGTGACCCCACCACACAGCAACGATTTACTAGAGTTGTGTAATATAACCCGTCTACTGAATATTAGATGAATTTAAGCTGCAAGAACGAGCCTGAGCGCTGTTTACAGTAGTAAAGGACTTACACGCCTCCAACGGGGCAACTGATGATGTCACGATCACGCCCTGTTACGATTGAAGCTGCGCTCCATAAGGTTTGTAACTGCTCCTAATGGTGTCTGGTCACCATGCGGTCTGGTGATCTGAGCTCCAGCCATCGAAGAGAAGCTCCAGGAGCGTCGCATCGCTCCGCTTTAAGATTTCAGCTGCTTGTGTTTCTCACACAACCACAACTTTCATTTTCAATACGGTTTCCTACCAAAGCTCAACTGTAACTCTACACCTGATCACGATTGTGCCAAGATGAATATGCAGTATCACTACCAAGGACAAAAGCTGCACATTCCCACATCGCCATGCCGCCACGGCGCGCTCATTAGACACCGTGGCGGCGGTATTGCGCTGATTTGCCAGCATGGCGTGTCTTAAGAGTTTGTAACGTAACACAAGAGACTAGTCTACCCTGCTGACTGTACTGTTCCTCTGCAGCGAGCAGCTGATGCAGCTCTACTGTGCCCGCCAGAGGAGGAGGCTGAACCGGGGTCTGCGCCGCAAGCACCAGTCCCTCCTCAAACGCCTGCGCAAAGCAAAGAAGGAGGCTCCTCCTATGGAGAAACCAGAGGTGGTGAAGACTCACCTGAGAGACATGGTCATTCTGCCTGAGATGGTCGGCTCCATGGTCGGCGTGTACAACGGCAAGACTTTCAACCAGGTGGAAATCAAGGTAAGAAGTCATTAATCAGCTGATTGGAGCTGCTGTTTTCTCTAATCAATCTAATTTCAACAGTAGACCTTCTCCTTAACCAGTAGGGGTGTAACAATACTGCAGTGTCATCGTAGTTAAATGACCACGGCTAACGCCTACCCTAGCGGTCAGTGGGAGCTTCATCACCAGATGATGACGGCACTCCCTGGAACATGGAATATGTCAGGGGTTTTTCCTGCATTCAAACTAGCGTGGCGGCCGCCTCCAGCTAATGCTGTGCCGCCCCAGCCTGATTTCACTGCCCCAGCTATATGGATGTTACTTTAACTGCAGTTGCAGCGGTGCGCCACTACAGGGGCGCTGTATCAGCAGCGGTGCACCGAAAAGAACTAAAACCGCAGCAGACAAAGATCAAAAATAGCTTTTCTCGCTAGTTGGTGCATATCTGGTTGGTGTTACTGACGTCCTGATTTCCCCCAGGCTCTTCCATGTCAGAGCAGGGCTGTACAGTGCGATGGAAACAACTGTCTGTGCCTCCTCACAAGGACACAATGGCAGCATCAAACTGAGCGGGGCTCAAACCTGCAACCTTCTGATGAACTCCTGAGCCACCATCAGGATTCTTTATGCTTCGTGCTTCGTGACATTTCCAGAATGACCTTTGGGTTAAAATAGCACAAACCCAGTGTTTCCCTTGAAATCAAACCCCCAACACCCCCGCTCTCACGGCCAACCCCCCCCCCCCCCCCCCCACACACACACACACACGCCTCTCCACAGCTGGACCAACTTCTAGGCCAAACATGTTCATCTTATTTGATGGATAATTTTAGTTTTGAAAGCTCATTTAAATGTGATCTAACCAGTTTTCCATAGGCCACGTTGGAGGTGTTCTACAGGGTTATCCGTGGTTCGTAGTCAAACCGCCAACCCTGTTACTAAGAGATGCTTAGGCTGGCGGCACTGGGCCAAACCCTGCCTGAAAAGTCATGGCGCCGTTTTTAGGCAGCAGAAGCTCCGGAGGTAGAGCGGGTTGTCCAGTAATCAGAAGGTTGCAGGTTCGATCCTGGCTCCGGACAGAGAATTCTGCTGTTGTGCCCTTGGGCAAGACTTTTTCTGTGGTATTTATCTTATCCGTTAGCACCATCTACTGGCTGACAAGCATATCACAGTCAGTCGATTTAGACTTTCTTTTCCATGGAAAGTTCATCAACTCCTTAAATGCAGGTAAGCGGTGGTCTGACGCTATTGGTTAGTTCTGCTCAGTGTCCTTTTGCACGGAGCTCTGCGGGGCAGGAGGCGCTTAGCAAAACCAAGAAAGACGTATTGCTTACATTATATCACAGTACATGATGAGACAGTCACTTTTACGGGTTTCTGAAAAATCACACTTCATTTCTGAAAGCAGCTTTAATTCTGCACAGAGAGTCTGGTAACTCACAGGCAGAGAGGAACTTGAGGGGCGGGGCTAGCCAGCTCAAAAGTAAACAATCAGAAAAAAAAGACTGAAATGCTGAGTATACCGCGCAACGCTGTAGTTTTTTAGCTGTATTAAAAGAACTAGCATCTGGCAACGGCGCAAACAACTTACTTCTTTAGGAGAACGGCTTTTAGCGCTTCTACTTGTGGTTTTAAAGACGTCCAAGTCATTTAGACCAGAGGAAAGAGCCGCAGCGAACTCCGCTTCAGTCGCCATGTTTACGACTAACTCAACGTTGTGGTGTGTGACGTACGCTGCTCAGCGCTGATTGGCTCGGTTAGAATTCTCAGGGGGCGGGGTTATTGAATAGGAGCGTCCCCAGACCCTTTCTCTGCTGAATTAAACAGGAAGAGTCTGGCAGGCCAGGCTAATTATGGTCTACATTTTTTAAGCCAAGTAGTGGCTACACCTGCAGTTCCACCCTCATCCAGTAGCGGCTGGTGTCAGAAGAGAGCAGATCCTCATTGACTCCATGTTAAAAATCCAGTTAGACAGCAAAACTAAACATGTTAAGCCTGGTTCAGAAACCATTCTAGGTTTAATAGATCTAGTTTACACTCTGAGAGGGGTCCTGAGAAGTCTTGTGATAAGGGAATTGGCCCGTACGAGCTCAAACGCTGTCCCGACCCTACTGACCCCTCAACGAGTCACTCAGAACTACAACCGTAAGCTAACAGCCCTTCCTGTAATGCTATATAAATATTACCGTAATAAGTGTAAATGCTCCCTACCATGAAACACCCCGGTGCTGACACCATCTGCTTACTGTGTATGACGCGTCTTTGCTTGTCATTAAGAAACTTCAGGCCACGACCCTGCCGTAAAACCCGCGGGGTTTGTGCCGCAGTGGAATGTTTACTGCGTGAAGGTCCTTGAGACAACGCTTGTCGAGGTTTGACGCTTTATAAATAAACTTTAATTGAATTGAACTGTGCTTAAAAATGGGAGTACAAGAGGGCGCCTAAGCCACGCCCACCTACTTCCAGACTACGGGTCCCCAGTAAAATGAAAAAATGAATGCAAGTCAACGGGGCTGAAAACGCTATTTTAGGTTTGGTGTGAAAATAAGTCCAGGACTAAAAATGCGCTTCACGTAAGTGACGTCATCGAAGCAGACACGGAGAAAGCTGAGGAAAAGGGCTGTAAGTTCAGCAAACTTCCCACAGGAGGAAACAACCACCATGAACCTGGTCATGTGGTGAGTAGCAGCTACGCTAGGGGGAGGAGATTATGTGGTGACGTCACAAATGCCACGCGCCGATTTCTGGTCTGTAGTCATGCTAACTACGGACTTTTACAAGCTGATAAATCTTAAAGTAGGTGACTTTAATACTTTCATTTTGGTCCAAGGCACACTTTGCTATTTTGCTTGCTTTTAGCGCCCCCTGGTGTCTGCAGTTATTTCACTGGGCAAACCAAAAATGAAACCTCCTCGCTGTTGCTTTGTCTTTAACACTTTAACAGCTGAAGTGTCTCTACGCCTTCATTAGTGTCTACAGGAGCGAGGCATCACTAAATGAAACAGATTAGCTGGAAGCAAGAGTCCAGCTGCACCCCACTCCACAGCTCCCTCCACTAGCAGGAACCAAACCAACAACTCTAAAGTTGCAAGTGCGGTTTTCTGGCCACAGGGAGCAGTGGTGGCAAAGGGTCGTTTATAGGGCTGCAACAACGAATCGATAAATTCGATGAAAATCGATTACTAAAAGCATTGGCAACGAATTTCGTCATCGATTCGTTGTGTTGCACAACTCTTCCAAAAGCCCCCTCCCCTCCCGCCCGCCGTTGCGCGCAGACCGGAGAGCCGGCAGGTGTTTGAAAGAGGAACATGGCAGAAGCAGCGAGACCCAAAAAAGTAAAAACTTCTTAAGTTTGGGAGCATTTTCAGTTAAATCAGGCGAAGACATTCGTTACTTGCAACGTTTGTAGGTCAGACTTAGCATGGCACGGGAGTACTACGGTGATGATGCAGCGTCTTAAACGTAAGCATGTCAGAATCATCAGCGAGGAGGAAGAGAGCTCGGTGTCCGGGTAAGTTAAAAACTTTTCAAAAGTGATTCACCCAAGCCCCGGATTATCACACAGGCTAGACAGTGGTTTCTCAAGTACCACTTGCTCTAAACTTAATTAGTTCTTTCTCTAAAGCCTCAGGCCTCCATCTTAACCTAAACAAGTGTGAGTTATTATCCATCAAAGAATCCACAGCTGCCGCTGTTTGTGATATTCAAGTTAAAAATCAGGTAACACATCTTGGCATTATTATATCTAAAGACCCCACCTTAAGATACCCAACTAATCTTTCCTCCATTGTCCAGAAAACTCAAAGAAAATTAAAGAGCAAGTCACCCCCAAATAAACTTTTTTTTGCTGATAAACTAAATAAACGAGTGTCTAATCGTGCTGCAGACACGTGTCGTCAATAATTTGGCACTTCAGTGCATCTTAGTTAAAATTTAAATATTCTGCCTAAAACTGGCAGTGTTGTGCCGTTGTCAGGTAAAAACTCTGCACTGTATTCTAATTTAAATCTGCCACCGCTATTGGCTAAGAGGTATGCTATGATGTAAACTGGTACATTATGATGTCACAATGCTGTCGTGAGCCTGAGTGTGTGTGTATTTGTTAGCGGCTCCGCCCTCTCGGTCTGCCAGGCAACAGCATGTGTTGCATTTTTCAAACATGAAGCGGGAGTGGAGTTAGACTCTGGTAGGGGGTGACTTGCTCTTTAAGCTGTTTAACTTGGACCAAACATTTTAGGTCACAGATAGGTGTAGCTTAGGGTCTCTGTCTATACACCTTATAAGACAATTTAGGTGATGGCATGTTGTTTTTCTGCTATTGAACTGTTTTCTAAGAAGGTTGTGTTAAATAAAGTGAAGGATGGAGAGAAATAACGTTTCCCTAGCAGTTTTTAAAAATGTCCCTATGTAATCTGATTAATCGATTAATCGTGTCGAGACCCCATCCGATTAATCGATTATCCAAATAATCGTTTGTTGCAGCCCTAGTCGTTTAGCACAAACTTATTTTAAAATCTGAAGAAGTTTTATACTGTTAATACTGACATGTTGCACCTTTAACTGTGGCTCAGAAAGCATCACAGCCTTTGGTGGACTGAAGAAAGGAAGTAGAATAAATGGCTACAGAATAAGATAAAAACCTTCAGTTAAGCTCTCCGAAAAGCAAAATGCATTCGATTAAAAATAAAGAATGATCACACAGACGGTTAGACCTTCATTACGTGGTTGTGTGGCTGTGATGGACCGTCTAAAAGCCTCGTCATGAATGATGATCAGCTGTCTTGCTGCTTTCCCGGGAGTCTGATGGGACCTCACACTGCAGTCTGAAGTTTCTTTAGACTGCTCTTGAATTTGGATCCCCGATTACGATCTGAGTTTTGAACGGTTATAGAAACAAGACGATTATTTGCTCCTCCCTTTTGCTCTGCTCTGAGTTGCAAATCAAGCGCTCCTCAGCTTAGAGACTTTGCTGCTGTTTCTAACAGCTTCTGAGCTCCTTCTTGACTTTTAGATCCTAAATGTACCTAGTGAACAACATGGCATCATTTCTGCTGACCCTTAGCTACTGTCTGGACAACTTTCGTCCGCATTTCCTGCAGGTACGCTCCGCCCACGCTCCAGATGCTAGCAAAGGTAATGCTGTAGTGATGTGCCGGTCGCTGACTCCCTCTCGGATTAGATGGGAGTAGGTGACACTGTACCTGCAGGCTTCTGAGCTGCTACCTGAGAGCGGGTTGGGGTTGCAGCACGCCTCCGATAGCTGTACCCGGGAACAAGTTTTACATGAACTGATGAACGTGTGAATAAGTCGTTCAGAGAGGAGTTAAAAAGTTCCTCACACTGATACTTCATTCTCCTACAGCACCACTAAACAGCCATGCAACATCTTGTGAACTTCACTAAAATAGTGTTTATTTTACATTAGAAATGCGCTGCGTAGCTGTCAGTATCTGCAGGGTGTTGGTCGGGTATTTGGGGTCAAACCAGAATCATGTCGGTCACAAACTTTGAGCCAGAGCATTGGCTTGTTGAATCTAGGAGTCAGGAGTGTTTTTGTGACCATCTTCTTCCTTCATGTGTTAGTCCTAACCCTCGCCCGGTGCAGTTTTATGACGGAATAAACATTAATTTAAAAATGCTCTTAAATAATGGTGATTCTCCTTCCTGCCATAATCGAGGAGCCCTAACTGCAATCCTAACAATAAGCTTGACCTTTAAAACTGTTCATCATCCCTAAAGTTAACCTCGTGCTGGCATCCCCACATCCTCCAGTGCTTCTCCTTTAACTGGTGGCTTTGGTCCGGGGTTTAATGTACCAGCTTGGTCTGAGTGATGAGTAATGAAACGTTTTCTCTTCCCCACAGCCTGAGATGTGTGGTCACTACCTGGGGGAGTTCTCTATCACCTACAAACCAGTCAAACACGGACGTCCTGGTATCGGAGCCACACACTCTTCCCGTTTCATCCCTCTGAAGTAGACGCTTGTACTCTTGGAATAAAAACTGGGCTTTTCCTTCAGTCTGGCTTGTCTTTTCCTATAGTAGCAGATGTGTAAATATACCCTCCCGAGGCCTGAATCTGTGTTGGTACTCGCTCATCCCTAGTAGTTATTACAGACTGGTCGACTCTTAATGAGAACAAAATAAAATACATTAAATAAAAATAAAAGTTGTCACATTTCCTTAAAAAATAGAAAGAAAACAAACTATTTTAAACTATAAGTGAATATAAAGTGTCTGAATAATTAATAAGGTCCAAGTTGAAGAGAAATATTTGTTTTATAGGAAGCCAACGTCCACATGGACATGGGGTCTTAGGAGGTTAAAGGTTTGAAACCCTGATTTTAAGCACAAGTGTTATTTCTACAGCACTTCTCATAGACCGTCACAAAGAGCTTCACAATGATCTCAAACAGAAAAAGATTTACATCAGAAAAAATGTATCATAAAAAGTTCATAAACAGGTGGAAGATTAAAAATTTGAGTTAAAAAAAATAAAAGGGTCTTCAGCTGTTTTTAAAAGTGTCCAGACTACCAACGCTGCGTAAGGATAGAGGAAGATCATTCCAGAGTCGGGGCGCAACAGTCTGGAAGGAGCGATCACCTCGACGTTTATATCTGGTCTTTGGAACTTCTAGAAGGTTCTGGTGTGTGGACCTGAGGGCTCGGGTTGGAGCATAAGGCTTTAACAGGTCAGTAATATAGGGGGGAGCTTGACCATGTAGAGCCCTGAAAGTTCTAGTCAGGACTCTAAATGAACTGTAGAGTTAACGGGTAACCAGTGCAGAGACGTCAGAACAGGAGTGATGTTCTGTTTGCTCCAGTTAGGAGCCTCGCTGCAGAGTTCTGGACCAACTGAAGGTGGTCAAGGGCTTTTTTGTTAAAACACGTGAAGAGTGTGTTACAGTCATCTAGACGGGAGGAAATAAAGGCATGGAGAACCATTTCTAGTTCATGTTTAGACACCAACCTTCACTGTTTGGAGATATTTCTTAAATGATAAAAAGTTTCAGACCAACGTTTGAGTGGCCTTCGTTGATTGGTCAAAAATAACACCCACATTCCTTAAGTTTGGTTACAAAAGGTTCTTTTATAAATGGTGAGTTCACCATATAAAGAACAAAAAAAGTTTACATTTACAAAAATAGGATTCCAGCTGTTATAGTGGGACGCAGCAGTGTTAGTGTTTTTACTAAGGCCTAATTTATATGTCATCTGCATCAGGACGGAGACACCCTGGCGCCCCGACGGGCTCGCAGAGGGTGGTGGAGACATGCCCTGATTTTTACCTTTGTTGAAAGCTTTTGACTGGTCTCAGCTAACTAAATATAAAGCTATTTAGCAGCAGACGTGGAGCAGATTGAAGAACGCATTGTGTGAAAATGTGAATGTTTTATTCACCCGTGAATGGAGGAGTATAAAGATACGCAGCGAGCATTTTATTGGTGGACTGAAACGTGAGGTTTAGAGGTAGCGAGCACATGAAGAGGTGGAGGAGATTGAGGGACACATTTGTGTTAAAAAGGGTCTGAAATACAAAAACGCAAGGAATGCACCTTCTTGGACCATATTCATGAAAGGATGGCCCACCATCTTGTCCTGGAGGGGAATCGCTAGTTTATGTCTGGCTGATTCTCTGAAGTCGGAGCTCATTGGGGATTTGGGTAACTGAAAAATAAATGAATAGATATCATATATATTACTAGATGCCTTACCCCAACATTCGTGCGCGGTAGCCATCTTACTTCGGACAGCTGCCCCCCTCTGAGGCCCAATCCCAACACTCGGACTTGCGCCCTTTGCGAGTTCCCACCAGGCCAGCGGTGCGAGTGCGTAGGGTGTCCCGATTCTCAAGTGCGGAAGTCGACCACGCCCCTATTGCACCCTTTATCTGCACTTCACCCAAGTCTGCAACGATGCGGACTTGGACAAGGGCCCGCCACAAGTCATTGCTGCAGGAGAAAAGGCTCAAGTTCCTTTTCTGAAACAACTCCTCAGGATTTCACATGTCAAGAAGCCAAATTAGTCTCTAATAATCCACAATTAGGAATGATTTCATAAAACATTATAAACTTACCATTTGAAAAGAAACTCAACAGCCAAACTTTGGCACAGTGGAGGCAGATGGAAAGCAGGTCTTCGAACAAGTCCACGATGAACAGAGAGAACGACTCGTGTGTAAATATACATATATATATATATACATATATATATATACACATATATATATATATATATATATACATATATATACATATATATATATATATATGTATATATATATATATAGCCTTGCCCTGATGTGGGGGCTGCGTCGACATGGTCGGGACATAGGAGGTGCACGGCTAAATAAGTTTGGGAATGGCTGGCCTAGAATAATGAGTTCTGATGATAATCCACGGAGTTTGAACATTAAATCGCTCCACCACGTCCACGGAGGAGCTGTTAAAAACCAGGTGAAGGAGCGGAGCGGAGAAGACCAGGGGGCTGTTTCCACAAATCTGCTTCATACAGCAGTGAATACATGTGTCTGATCGCCATGCGTTCAGTAAAATAATAAGTTTTGATAATAATCTGTGCAGAGCATTAAAATTATATTTTCTGATCTGCCATGGGCGCTGCCGCTCTGCATTTGCGGCCGATGCGTCTCCCATAAGCGGCCGATAGGAAGAGACAAGCAGCAGAATACGTGAGAATGCTGCCCAGTAACACGCTGGCGCTGCTGGTCTAGTCCGATGGAAAGGGGGTCACTCGCTGTTCACCTATGGGCTCTTTTAGAATGTTGTGATGTCACATGAAACCAACCTTCTGCATATATAATTAAACTAAATCAACCCAAATACCAACACTCACGGCCTTTTTAGCTCATACTACATGATGACGGCTATAGATGTGGCGAGCGGGGCCACCTGTCAATTTAAAAATACAACGCCAGCTGATAATCAGGAACCAAAACCAGCTGACCCTAAAGGCACGTTAGTTCAGTTTTACATCAAGCTTCAGACGGAGTTCCATTCCACATAAGCAGATTTATTAAAAGAACAATAAAATGAGTTTAAAATCATTACTAAAAACACCATGCACCTACAGATAAAAACTCATTAAAACCAAATCAGCTTAGGCTGAGGCGGACTAATGGGACTGCCTAAGATAGAGCCCGGAGCTTAACTCTCTAGACCAGGGGTGTCAAACTCAAACTCACACGGGGCCAAAATGAAACTCTGGGACGGAGTCGAGGGCCAAACTTAATATTTTTTGAAAAAGTGACGGCAAATTTGCACATTTTCTTTATCAACATATATGCAATTTTGAACCTTTTAATTAGGAAACAAACATATTTCTGCATTAACACTGAATGTGGAATAACCAAATTACACACGAGCAAGTCAGTTTTAAATAAAACACATCAGTGGTATTCATTACTTGTGGTATAATCAGCATTTTATAAATCTTTTAAATCATTTCTCACGGGCCAACAACAAAATAAAATATCATTTTATCTTAAATGAAAATGCAACATCTCACCTGTTAACTTTCATGTTTTGGAGCAGAAAAAGAGCATCAAACCAACATATTTAAAGCTCAGTTTGCTCCACTGGTTTACTGTGATGCTCACCTGTTCCAGCCAGATACCTGCATCATGGGGTTGATCTGAGCTGAGGAGGAGACTCCTGTTGTTTTGTTCATCTTCATCATAATAATGACAACATTAGATGACAACAGGTGCTCACCTAGGTTTGTGCTGATGAACATGTCTGAGCAGCTTGAATGAATAAAGGTGACAAAAAAAAGTTCACCTGAAAACGTCTCTGCAACATGCCACAAACATTTAGTTGGTATGTTGTCACAATATGGCAGTAAAGTTGTGGATATGTCGCAACAACGTTCCAGCAACGTCCTATGTGACGTTCTGACAACGTCATAGCGGAATTTCACTTTGGAAGCCGCTACTACGTAACATACGACGTTCCTGCAACATCACAAGG
This sequence comes from Nothobranchius furzeri, assembly GCF_043380555.1. Classification (NCBI taxonomy): domain Eukaryota; kingdom Metazoa; phylum Chordata; class Actinopteri; order Cyprinodontiformes; family Nothobranchiidae; genus Nothobranchius; species Nothobranchius furzeri. Next base: position 72,025,180 of record NC_091751.1, read on the forward strand.
TGTCAGAAAATACGTTGCGACAACGTTGTTGCAACGGACCTGTGTTAGAAGGGCATGCCAACAACATCTGCTTGTGAAAGTTTGACAGCTTCATGGGGATTTTAGGAATATTATAATAAATCAAAATAAATTTTAGACCACCTAGTTTAGAGAAAATGAAAGAGGGGATGATGCTCCATATAGAGGATTAACTAAAAAATTTCTGGTCCAGTAAATTTTCAGAGTATTATTGAGAGTTGAGAAGTCTATAAAATTTAAACCTCCATGATTTGCTGAATTGATTAAAACAGATTTTTTAATATAATGAACTTTCCTTTTCCATACAAAGTCCAATAGCATTCTATCAATATTCTTTAGAGTGTTATTGTCCACATACAGAGATTGAGCAGTAGCTGAAAGCCTGGAGAGACCTTCAGCTTTAGAGAGAAGGATTCTGCCTTTCAATGACAAATCTCTTTGAAGCCAAAGAGCAAGTCAACCCCTACCAGAGTCTAACTCCACTCCCACTTCATGTTTGAAAAATGCAACAAATGCTGTTGCCTGGCAGACCGAGAGGGCGGAGCTGCTAACAAATACACACACACAGGCTCACGACAGCATTGTGACATCATAATGTACTAGATGACATCATAGCATACCTCTTAGCCAATAGCAGTGGCAGTTTTAAATTAAAATACAGTGCAGAGTTTTTACCTGACGACGGCACAACACTGCCAGTTTTAGGCAGAATATTTAAATTTTAACTAAGATGCACTGAAGTGCCAAATTATTGACGACACGTGTCTGCAGCACGATTAGACACTCGTTTATTTAGTTTATCAGCAAAAAAAGTTTATTTGGGGGTGACTTGCTCTTCAATTTTCTTTGAGTTTTCTGGACATTGGAGGAAAGATTAGTTGGGTATCTTAAGGTGGGGTCTTTAGATATAATAATGCCAAGATGTGTTACCTGATTTTTAACTTGAATATCACAAACAGCGGCAGCTGTGGATTCTTTAATGGATAATAACTCACACTTGTTTAGGTTAAGATGGAGGCCTGAGGCTTTAGAGAAAGAACTAATTAAGTTTAGAGCAAGTGGTACTTGACAAGCATCTTTCAAAAACAAGGTGGTTACTGCCCCTGTTATGGTTCGTGTCTGCCGGAAGCTCGACCCATCTAAGATGGCGAAAACGGAAAAAGTACTCTGTGCATTCGATGAAAGGTTCCGGTGTGTGCAGCACCAGGACAACTAGGTTCCGATCCTAGCTAAGCAGTTGCTTCTTGTGTTGCCGTTGTCGGCTATGGATTCAAAGATTTCGCCCCTGGAACATTTAATGCGTTGACAATAGGCGAATAAACCTGGTTAGAGGAGCAGCAGCCAGACTGGTGAGTAATGTTCTTTAGTTTGTGGTAAAGCAGCGTTTCAACGTTGTGTAAATAGATTTAAATGCATATGTTACCGTTACTTTGCGGCTACCTAGCTTTGCTAGCTAGTTAGCCCCAGAGCGAAAATGACAAGAGGATGTCAGTCCTGTCAAAATAAACGGAGCACCAACTTAAACAACAAAATGGTTTAATTACAACTGGTTTCAAATGTCTGTTTCTTCCAACAGCTGCTGTCAGACACAAGTAACAGCAGCCCGTTTGGAGACTATTACAGATAATTTAGCCGGTTAGAGAAGATGTGCAATCTGAGAACAAAGATCCATAGCAGCTACCCCACTGGTGAAACTACTGTTGGCTTCGACTTCATGTTAAATCCTGTTTAAACTATATGTGTGTCAGTTTTAGTCACCGAATATTTTACACCGATGTCCAGAAGGGGATTGGAACTAAAGCATCAGCTGCAATAATAACGCTGAAAACAAACGGAAATCCGTTCCCATCCGTTGGTGGTCCGTCACCCCAGACTGAGCCTACATGTCTGCAGTAGAGTGCTTAAAACCTAGTTTAGAATTCGTCAAGCTTTATTTAGTCTGTGCATCAGACAGGATAGATGTCAACACGATCAACTGGTCTAGCTCCAAAACTACAATACACTAAACCTCTGTCAGTGTACCCCAGGGTTGCCATGGCTACATCATAGCTCATCACCACCAGCGTGTGAATGGATGAATGGCACTTTGGAGTCCTCTGGCTCTGAAAGCCGGGTCATTTAAACCTGGACAGTCATTTCTCAAGCATTCGTAGAAACTGTCCGATGGCACCAATGACCGTGAAGGTGTGGTGCTGAGCGAAAACAGCAGCTTGTAGCAGTCCCAGGTCACATGAAACCAGGAGAGCTGGAGAGAGCCTCGACAGGTGCAATCATTTCCTTTTCTTTAATCCAACTTCTTTCCTAGTTTTTCAGTGACAAGTGATGGAGTGCGCCAGTGCATGGTTAAAACTAACCGTACAATAAAAAGAAAACAAATCCTCAAAATACAGATGAAAACAATTCATTAAACATTTAAACAACATCAGCGTTTAAATCAATAAAAAAAAAACAGTAACTACAGCAACAAACAAACAAACATCTACCTCACTCTGCTTTCCCAGGGCCTGCAGTATCCTCCTACTGATCTATCACGCCCACTTCTCCTCGGGGAGGGCTATGTTCACACAGTATACATACAACGTTCATGGTGTCAGTGCATTAAACGTGATTTATAGGTCCATATACTAATTAACCTGAGCCCCAACTTTATTTCATTTAATTTTACTCTTCGTGATAACTTTGACTCCAGATGAAGGCTCCTCTAACAGGCCCAAAGCATACGACATCCACAGTGTCAATACAGCAAATATAATAGAAACATAAGCAGCATCAACTGAGCCCAGAGCGCGTACCTCACGTTGTTTCCAGTGTGTCCAATAAATCTGGTTACTGACACTCTGAAAGGTCCAATCCCGAGGCCCAGTGAGAGCTGAGCATTGACAAAATGTTTATAATTGAGATTGACAGACCACGTGACTTACGCGCGGTGCATTGTAGGAATTGAGGATGGAGGGAGATTTAAAAACCCGGGAGGCAGTTTTTCTCTGTTGGGCTCAGTGTTTACATCTCCAAACAGTCCTTCTGCGGTGTAAACTAGCAAAGGAGTTTAACCTCTTTTAATTCACAAGGATGTATAAAACGAAGGAGACTGCTCCCGGTCCGTACAAGGACAGGCTCGGCGCAAAATCTAGAGAAAGGTACGAGGAGAAGATCAAAGGATTAAACGGGTTAGACCCCTACGAACACAAACACTGGAGCAAAGACGTTAGCGTGTTGCCCAACTTTACTCACGCCTATATTTTTAACTATATGGTGCTAAGTGTGAGTGCATACACCCATGAAGTGTTTAGTAACGTCAGATCTCTGCAACAAGCCCAAGTCCAGTTTACCGATGGGTGGGTCACTGGCTCCGGCGGATGTGGAACAACAGGCTGTTGTTTTGATCTGGCTCTCCGTCTAAACCGGTCAAATCTGGCGGTGGTCATCGCTTTCACCTCGGTATGACCCATGTGGAGGGACGGAGCCCAGTCCGGATGGCATTCCAGCATGCTGTAGGCCGGTTTGCCTGCATACGACACAAATAGCAGCCCGCAAAGCTAATGTAAACAAAGCATTCCAGCGAAACAAATGGGCCATCAGAGGCCTTGTTTGTGACCCGTATCTACAAATTTGCTATGATAAATCACTTCACTGCAATACATTAGCGTACCTTTATGGAAATGTCTATAGCAGAGCAACATGTGACCTGGGGTGTCCTCGAACGTTAAGCTAGGTCTTCTGATAGTAGCAATCCACGCCATCCGTTGTCTCTTTGTAGTTTCAGACACATTGCTGGAACAACCTCTTCCATGCAGGAATCTGAAAAAAAAAAAAACGTGCATCTTTGGCTATTAGCCTTCCCTGGTGGCAAGGCCGGATTAACCATATGGGCAACTGGGCAATTGCCCAGGGCCCACGAACTCTAAAGGGCCCAGGGCAGCAAGGGCACGAGCAAAATACTGTAGGCCTATCTGTAACCTCACGCTTTAGGTGACCGTCCTGTTTTCCCCGGACGTGTCCACTTTTCACTCTCTGTCCGGGCGTCTGGACTGCGGGTTCTTGTATTGATGAAAATGTCCGGTTTTTCATCCAGGAGCAGGGATCGAGTTAAGGGGGAGCTGGATATCCTACACATCCAGGGGAGCCGTTTTCTACCTATATTACATCATTTATGGACTCTTCTGAGCAGAGAGCGGCACAGCGCTGATCGTTGTAGCGCAGCGCTCCAGGCAGCTGCGTCCAGCGCACGGTCCATTCTCAAAGTGGTACAACCAAAAAACTATAATTAGCACACGATCGTTCATGTCCGCACATGTTCTCTATTTTCTGTCTTATTTGTGCCTGAAGCGCTCTGCTACTGAGGAGCTCACCACCTGTGCTGCGGTGACTCCACCTCACTGACGCAGCATCGAAACGCGATCTCCGCTACGGTCAGGAGATCCCTTTGATCTGCTCAGAAGTAACTGATGAGGTGAAAAAGTAAGAATCCAGGCAGCAGTTTTTCTGGAGAGTTTAGAGGAGATGCAGGAAGATGAGAGACAGACAGGACAGGATAATATAGTTTAATAAAAACAAGAAAACAAAGTAAAATGTAGGTAGATTTATCTCCACTACACGTTTCTACCTATAAAACAATAAGTTACACACATGCAATATTTATACATCTGATACAATTCAGATCACCTTCAACACTCAGTCACACACCCAGGGCCGTTTCAAGATATTTTGGGGGCCAAGGCTAAATGACCCCCCCCCCCCCCACACACACACACACACACACACAACTGGGCTCCCCAGAAGCCTCTGTGTAATCCATACCCTCTCCAGTAGTGTTAGTTATACGGTGTTTATAAAAGCCCCTCAGACATCGCTGACATGTTCTAATATTATCAGATGAAAAACTAAATTATCAGACATGCTGTCTCATCTGCTGCTTTTCTAAACCTGGTAGACGTAACGAAACCATCTGAAAGCCACTATTTGTGGATTCTCTGAAAGTTTCCATGGAGTGTGTGACAACTTATTTGATCATTGATCCTATCGTCTAATCTCACAGCTGAAACAAGCATCCTTAATAATCTGTGCACAGTAAAGCCCGACCGATATGCTTTTTTTGGGACCAATACCGATACCGATATAAAACTTTCAACAAAGGCCGATAGCCGATATAATGGCCGATAAATCTCCCTCACAAAAAAGAAATAAATACAAATGTTCTTAAGATTAAACCCTTCATTCTCTGCCTTGTTGGTGCTAACTTATTTCTCTGTTACACACCAAAGAACTGTCTCAGTAACTCACTAGGGTTTCCAAGTAATGCAAATAAGATTTATTTAGCAATCTCAAAAACAACAGAACACACAAACTCAGTCAGTATAAATCTAACGTTCAAGTTTTTGTTTTCTGAGTCTGTGGAAGTTAACTTAACTTGGTGAACGTATTCACCCTGGACAGGAAATAATAGCACTAACAAATAAGAATAAATTTAAAAAAGTTCCAAAACAATAATTTGTGCACTCACTTTGCACTTTAATTACAGCTGTTATGCGTGTTTTTTAACTATGGAGTTCTTCATGTAGAACGTTATTTCACAATAACGTGGACAGAAACAAAATCAAACCAAACCAAGTCCTAGTCTTGACTCTTGGCAGCAGTTCGATTCTCTAACAAGTCCAGTCCAACAGGGGCAAGTTGTAATGCAGAAAGCACAACTTTTCAGCATGTTCTCCTTTTAGTGACCTTCTTCTGTCATCATCAATGTTCCCAACTGTGCTGAAAACTCTTTCGCTTGGGACTGATGAAGGTGGACAGCAGAGATGCTTCTGAGCAAGTGTTGCCAGTCTCTTGAAACGGCTGCTGTTATTTCCAATGGGCAGCTTCTTTTTCTGTCGACCGCCTCCCTCATGTACCTTTCCAGTTCCTCAAGAGCATCATCTGACTGTTCTTCCTCACTTGTAGAAGCTGCAAGCATGTTCTCTAATAGGCAGTCAACAATGCTTTCTGTGCCTACTCGCCTTCTTTTTGGCTCTTTCTCCTCTTCTGTTATGGTGGCCAGTTTTGTTTCTTCTGATGTTTGACTCTGCATTTCTTCTTGGAGCCAGCTTTTAGCCTGACTGAGTGTCTCTTGATCGAGGGGTCGGTGCTTGTATCTGGGATCCAGGAGGCAAGCAAGAACCACTTATTTGGTCTGATTTAAGTCGATAAATCTATCTTCCAGTAGGGCTGTCGCGGTAACCGCAAAAATGAAATATCGCAATATGAAGAAGCCCACCGCGCTGCATCATGCGCCACCGCGATTACTGAACTTGGTTCAACTCAATGATGCATGTTGAGAAGGATGGCTGCACTGGTATCAAAACCAAACGTTACTTCGCTCCTTTGGGAGCACTTTGGTTTTCAGTACGTCAGCTGCTGCGCAGCCAGAGTCCTTGGCCGAGACAGAGCTGCCACCAGCGGCAAAACAATAATAATAAACGCTCGGTGGCCTGCTGAAGTCCCGGACAAGCACTGCTTCTGCAGCCGTCCCGAAGAGAGTTTGAGCCGAGCTGGAGCTCACTCGCTACCTGCAGGAGGAACGTATCCACCCTAAAGAACCCCCCCGACATGGTGGAGCAACAACCGGGAGAGATTCCCTTTGCTCGCCAGAGTCGCATGCAAGTACGTGTGTGTTAGTGCAACGAGCGCACCATCCGAGAGGGTTTTCAGTGTTGCTGCAAATGTTGCCACCCCTCTCAGATCCTCTCTCAAACCGTAGTTAACATGCTGGTTTCCCTTGTGGGCAACAAGGACGTGACCGAGCTATAAATCACCGTCATTCGTGTGTGTGAAAGTGAAATGATAGTGCCCCGCGCCCGGTACATGTGATTATTTATGCTTGATTTTAAACAACTAAACAAAATGGGGACTTGTTTCTTATTTGTTAGATGCTGCAGCCAAATTTGCATTTAAAAGTTTAACCTTCTCCTGAATTTTGTTGTTTTTAAGTTCAGTCGGACTCCGACTGTCGGAGAAACAAACGTTACTGCGATCTGTGTGGTTACTGCCCTTTGATCTGCATTCAGTAAAGTGTTATTGAAGAAGGCACGGCAATTTTTAACCTTTTTTAAATGTGTAAACATTATGTTTAGATGGTACTGCAATAAAAAAAAAGAAGTGCTGCAATAATATCGCACACTGCAATATTAAGCCACCCTGAATCACTGCAGGGGGAATTCCTCAACCGCGACAGCCCTATCTTCCAGACTCTGGAGCATAGCTGTTCTTGCTGTCTGGATGCCAGCTCTATGTGGTCCCTCTGCTTGTAAAACACTCTTTAAAACACCTACAGAAGGCAAAATGCAGGAGGCTGAGGACTCTGCTTTGCTCAGTTCAAGGGTTACCTCTTCCAAGGGTTTCAGGGTTTCCACTAGTTTTCCAGCCAAGTCCCACTCATTTGGTGTTGGACACAGACAATGCCCATGGTCACTGGAATAGGCAGTAGTGGCCCTCTTCTGCTCCATCATTCTCTCCATCATGTGCAACGCAGAGTTCCATCTTGTTGGCACTGACTGAATAATCGAGTCAACAGGAACTCCCATCTCCTCCTGAATACCGGTGAGACGCTGCTGTGCGACTGTTGAATGACTGAAACGAGTGGCAGTTCTTTTAAATTTGGCCAGCACGTCCCCTACAGCTCGCTGAGCACTGAAGCCGTCATTTATGACCCGCTGCCGTGTGTGAGCGGTACAGCTCAGTCCAGGCATTTCAGCAAGCCTCGTGCCTTTGACCATGTTGGCTCCGCTATCCCTCAGTACCAGGTGCACTCTCTCATGGTCAATGTCCCACTCTTTTAATAAGTGAAGCAAGGTTTCACTTCTATATTCTCCTGTGTGAGAACCAAACACTGTCTTAGCGTTCAGCACTAGCTGGACTCTCTGCCGGGTTTGTCAATAACGTGATCTGTTAAACTCATGAGGGCGTGCGTCACCAGCTCCAGACCAGCAGTCTGTAGTGAAGGCAAGGGGTCCAGAATGGTCAGTATGAAGAAGCTGTTTAACCTTGTTCACAACCTTTTGGTATGTTTCTTCCATCACCTTTGTGCGAAAACATTTTTCATTTTTCAGTGAATATCTTTGTTCCAGCTTTGCAGCCAGTCGTTTAAACCCCGCTCCCTCCACAACAGCACAGGCCAGGACATCTGTGGCAGTCATTTCCATTATGAGCTTATCTATCTCTCTGACTTTTGGGTCATTTGGGCCCCATTTTGCTGTTCGTTCAACAACTTGTGGAAGAGTCATTTGAGTTCCTGTCCCTTTCTTAGCTTGACTTTGTGCAACTTCATAATCATCGTTGTGCGTCTTTTTAAGATGGTGCCACAAGTTAGTTGTGTTTTTTGACTTGCTTTTGTCTCACCCCTGGCCTGCTGAAGATGAGCAGAGGCTGCAGACGACATCACCGGATGGATCTTTAGTGAAGTAGGCCCACACCTTACTACGACCCTCTTTTTCCACCTGTAACAAAGTAATCAGCATAAAAGTACAGTTATATATCTGTTGGTACCAAGACAAAGTAAAATACATTAAATGTGGCATTTTTATACTTAAAAGTTTAAAAATGATAATGTAAATAAATGATATCAGACATTGTGGCTCAGAACCGATGGCTCTGTTTTTGTTTGGTTCCCCAGCTGTTCAGGTTTTCTCATTTAGTATTCATGTCTTTTATTTTCCTTCCACTGAGTTTTCTACTCTGTTTGTTGTCAGGTTTTTATTTCTAGTTATTCTTCTTTCCTTTTAGGATTCTTTCTTCTTTAAAAATATTTTCATTAATAGTTCCTCCCATGTTCCCCTGCTGTCCTCTGCTCCCACTCACAGCTCCTCCTCATAACTAGTCCTCTGTCATCTCTCACTCCTCAGGGCATACGGTTCAGTTTCAGTCATACTCTGCTGGTTTCAGCGTCCTAGCTACCTGTTTTTATTTCTGATTTTTGGCATTGAAATACTTTTGAGTTTTACACTTTTGTGTTTTGATCCTTTCCAAAGCCGACAGTATTAGGAAAATAAAAATAAGATACATTAGATTAGTATGTGGCAATGTATAAGCCTTATGTAAAATATAAGGCTGAAAAAATACAATAGATTTATTCTATTGTAAAGAGGAATTATCCAGCTCCAGGACAGATTTAAAAACACAGACTGGAATATGTTTACCAACACAGACCTGGACCAGTACGCCTCAGCTGTACTGGATTACATCTCCGTAACCACAGACAGTGTCACCACCCAGAAAAGGATCACTATGTACCCCAATCAGAAGCCTTGGATGAACCGGGATGTTCGTCTCCTACTGAAGGCCCGCAACACCACTTTTAGGACAGGAGATGCACATGCCTACAGTACAGCCAGGGCTAATCTAAAGAAGGGCGTCAAAAAAGCCAAACACCATTACAAAAAGAAGATAGAAGAACACCTCCAACTCCAACCCCCGACACATGTGGCAAGGACTCCAGACATCACAGACTACAGGATCACCAAACCCTCCCCCGCATCCTCTGATGTTTCCTTCCTCAACGAGCTCAACAACTTTTATGCTCGTTTTGAGCGAGGGAACCTCACAACCACAACCATAACAGACATGACGCCAGACCACCAACCTCTGACTCTCTCCCCCACCGATGTACGAGCGGTGCTGAGCAGGATCAATGTCCACAAGGCTGCAGGCCCTGATGGCATCCCTGGGCGTGTTCTCAGAGCATGTTCTGAGGAACTTGCAGGAGTGCTGACAGACATATTCAATCTGTCCTCGGCCCACGCTGTGGTACCAGCCTGCTTCAAATCCACCTCCATCGTCCCGATACCCAAAAACTCCAACCCATCTAGCCTCAATGACTACCGCCCGGTAGCACTCACCCCCATCATCACTAAGTGCTTAGAGCAGCTGGTCTTAGCACACTTCAAATGCTGTCCCCCCCCCACCCTGGACCCCCCACCAATTTGTATACCACCAGAACAGGAGCACAGAGGATGCAGTCTCCATCGCACTGCACTCTGTCCTCTCACACCTGGACAACACCAACACCTACGCCAGAATGCTGTTTATAGACTTCAGTTCAGCATTCAATACAATCCACCCCTCACAACTCATCAGGAAAATGACAGACCTGGGGATCAGTTCCCTCATCTGCAAATGGTTACTGGACTTCCTGACCAACCGCCCTCAACATGTCCGACTGGATAACCGCTGCTCATCAACAATCACAATGAACACTGGTGTACCACAAGGCTGTGTGATGAGCCCTTTCCTCTACTCCCTTTTCACCCACGACTGCAGACCTGCTGATGGTTCCAACACCATCATTAAGTTTGCAGATGACACCACGGTGATTGGCCTCATCAGTGACAACGATGAGACCGCCTACAGGGAGGAGGTGGGCCGTCTGACTGAGTGGTGCGACACAAACAACCTGCTGCTCAACACTGAGAAGACTAAGGAGCTCATTGTGGACTACAGGAGGAATGCTGACCCACATCCACCCATCCACATTAAGAGGACAGCAGTGGAGCGTGTGAGCAGCTTCAAGTTCCTGGGAGTCCACATCTCCGAGGATCTCACCTGGACTACCAACTGCTCCAAGATGGTCAAGAAGGCTCACCAGCGCCTCTTCTTCTTGAGGACTCTGAGGAAGAACAACCTGTCCTCAGACATCCTGGTGAACTTCTATCGCTGCACCATCGAGAGCATCCTGACCAACTGTATAACAGTCTGGTATGGGAACTGTTCCGCCTCGGACCGGAAGGCGTTGCAGAGGGTCGGGAAAACTGCCCAGCGCATCGCCGGAGCACCACTTCCTGCCATAAAGGACATCTACAGGAAGCGGTGTCTGAAAAGGGCAGGGAAAATCATCAGAGACCATGGTCACCCATCACATGCACTGATCACCCTGCTGCCCTCTGGGAGGCGCTACAGGAGCCTCCGGACTAAGACCACCAGGTACCGGAACAGTTTCTTCCCCACAGCTGTCAGACTCCTGAACTCTGCCTCCTGACATATGACCCACGTTAAACTCATGGGCTGCTTGTATTAACTACAGCCTGTACATACTTATAGTCATAGAATATTCATAACATACTTCATACCGTGTACATTATAACATACGTAATAGATGCATTTCTGTAATATACTTACACATCTATGTTATTGCTAATATATATTGTAATACATCTATTTCACGGCTAAAGCACTTTCTGGATGGATGCAAACTGCATTTCGTTGCCCTGTACCTGTACATGTGCAAAGACAATAAAGTTGAATTCTATTCTATTCTATTCTTTTCTCGTATTACCGCCCCCCCCTCCTCTCCCAGCTAGGGAAAGGAGGGGGGACTCCCTGCACAGCGTTTCATTGCTTTGTTGCCAACCCCCCCTCGTCCGTCCTCAGCTGCGACAACGGTCGTGTGCCGCCGAAGCGCCGCGAAACGGGGACCGCCTTAATTCGTCGCCCTTGTTATCCTATTCTATAGGCCACATGGGCCGCCGAAGCGCTGCGCGCCGGCGCTCCAGCCTGCGCCGTGCAGCGATCGTGTCGGCGTCTGCACTATTTGTTTCGCGAGCCGCGGGTGAACCGCGTGAGTTTGAAAAGACTGCTGAAGAAGAGCGGAGGAAATTGCCGGAGAATATTCCAGAATGTCTACCAGAAAAAGGCCAATGTTACTTACTTACTGCCCTGCATGACTAAAGGGGAAGCAGCGTGAGCTCTGCATGGAGCGTAATGCTGCGGCAGTTTTTTTAATTTTATGTTTTCAGGGTAACTTTTCAATACGAGGCCACGAGGCACACAATAAACTTGGGAAGCATGTTGAGGGGAAACATACTTTTGTCATTGCTTATTTTACCGTTCAACTTACCACTGACACAACAAATATGCTTAAAACTGAAGACTTACCTCCTACTTCCTCATCACCGTCGTCTCTGCTTGACTCTGCTGCTCCGCTGCTTGTGTGCATACGTACGCACGCACACACACACGCGCGCACACACACACACACACACACACACACACACACACACACACCGGGTGGGCCACTTATATGGATACACCTTAATAAAATGGGAATAGGGAGCCTAAGTCACTTCCACATCACGGGTCTCTGGAAGAACAGAAAAATGAACACAAGTCAACGGGGCTAAAAATGTTAATTTCTAATCCGCTTTGCCTTACGCCCTGGACCACACACACCTTGTACTGCAATTTAAATGAAAAGTAATGATGGTGCGTCGACCATGCCTGTCACGTACTTTGAGATTTATCCGCTTGCATGACTACAAACTAGGAATTGGCACGTCGCATATATGATGTCACCATATAAGCTCCTTCCCCTAGCGTAGCTGCTACTTACCACATGACCAGATTTATGGTGGTTCTTTCCTCCTGTGGGAAGTTTGCTGAACTTACAGCCCTTTCCCCTCAGTTTTCTCCGTGTCTGGTTTGATGACGTCACTTTCGCGAGGCACATTTGTAGTCCTGGACTTATTTTACACACAAAACCTAAAATAGCGTTTCCCCATTTTCGAAAATAAGAGCGTTCTTGGTATCAAAATGTGTCTTTAAAAGTCTCTGACATCGTATGTGAACTCCATGGAACAGAAAAACATTTGTTGCTAATATTATATGCAGTTATTATGTTTGAAGGTTACGATACTAGTTTAATGCGTGGACTTTTGTTACCCCATCTATAAGGTCTATGATTATCCTCTCTACTAACTAATACTATAGTACACATGTTTACTACTTGTGCTTTGTTTCAGGTTACAGAACTGGAGTCAGGTCTGCTGGCTGGTGAATGCAACGAGCCCAGAAGGTTCGCGTTGGTAATCGGACAGCCTGCATCTGGAAAAGGTATTGTCATTTTTAAAGGCAGAACTTCTGCTTCCCTTGCTGTTCCTTACATCGCCGAGTAGTTCTTGGCAATGTCATCATCCAGTTGTGAAACAGTGATGGCTGTGGACGGTCTTTCTGACAGCACAGAGGTGGTGGAGATGGAAGATGTTCCTTCTCAGTTCTTTGTGGAGAAACACTCTTGGGAGGGTCTTCGTGATATCATCCACTGTAGCAGGAAGTACTCTGTTATCATTGCCAACAAGGCCCCCCATGACTTCCAGTTTGTGCAAAAGGCAGATGGAAATGGACCCCACTCCCACCGGCTGTACTACCTTGGTAAGCTGACTTTCAGCTGATGAAAATGTGTCATCTTCTACCCCTTTTGTGTTTTCTGGGTTGATGAAGGAGAATTGATGTGCTTTATATAAGAGCTGTCCCTGTTCAGTCTGAACAAGCTTTACTGTGTGTCTACTAGGAATGCCGTATGGAAGCAGAGAGAACTCATTACTCTACTCAGAAATCCCCAGAAAGGTTCAGAAAGAGGCTCTTTTAGTGTTGCCATGGAAACAGATGTTGGATCACTTCCAGGTAAATCTGTAGAACTATCAATCATTCCTTTGCACATTTGCTCTTGTAGTGATTAAACACACCAAATCCAGAAATCTGTCGAAAAGAGCCCTGTGTGTGTGTGTGTGTGTGTGTGTGTGTGTGTGTGTGTGTGTGTGTGTGTGTGTGTGTTTGGAGCTAGGGTTGGGGCGATATTACATGTAACTAGTACCACATTTTGTAACAGTGACTTTTGTTTGTTGCATGTAAAATCTTAAATCACAGCATCTACAGTTACAAACCCAATTCTAGCTTCCTTCCCCAAAGAACCAATAACAGGCTTTGGGTGTGTCTGAATCCGTGGGCGGGATGCTTGTGAGGACGGGTCCTTGTTAAGCCCCATTCCCACCTGTACCGGGTCGGCCCGGGCCGGGTAGCCCCAGTCGGCCCCAGCCTGGCCCGGTTGATTCCACACATCCTTGCCTTAAGCCCATGTGGGCTGATTCTACCCACCAATCAGAGGCTTGCTCTAATGGAAGGTGTGAATGGGCTGATTCTACCCACCAATCAGAGGCTTGCTCTAATGGAAGGTGTGAATTTGCTGTCAGCAGTGGGCGTGTTGGCCCTGGTCGGCCTGAAGCAGTACCCCTCGGGAAGAGGGCCGAGAATGAGCCTTGGTTGGCCCGGGAAAATTCCAGGCCACCCAGATATGTAAACAACCTATGCTACCCGGCCCGGGCCGACCCGGTACAGGTGGGAATGGGGCTTTAGACCGCTAAAACCGGAACCCAGCGGCTCTGAATTCGGACAGTCTAGCCTTCACCTCTACGGTGGCCCGTAGGTCCCGTCCCAGCCGTGGCGGCAGCTACACGCAAAGGAAACATGCTAAAGCTAGCGAAACTGGAGCAGGAATATTAAGGAGCTAGAGCAGCTTCACGTCCATCAGCAGCGTTTGTTCACAACCGTTTTCAGGTAAAGTAACTTTGTTTATTCTAGAAGCTTTCAGGACTTACACGTTAACTTTAGATGGTTTCATGTATGTTTTAAGCTACAGAATGAACTTGTTAAACGTACACAACACATTACTACAGAGTATTATCATGTAGGTAATTCATATAAACCAAATGCATTATAAATGTTGTATGCAGCAGGATGTTTTCTAATGTAAAATGGACCTTAGAACTTCTTATTTTAGCATCAAATGAGGATAAAACGTTTTAAAAAACAGGCTTTTTAATAAAATAGCATTGAAGTGTTTTCAGTGTGCATTTGTTTATTCAACTTAAGCCTAATAATGATTAGATCTGTCTTAAAATGTAAATTCTCTGTAGTTTTCCCTGCTGCTTTTCTTTAAACTGAACAGAACCAGTATTCTGCAGGTTTTGTTTTACATTTTTCTATAAAAAACCTTTTTTAATCTATTACAGGTCAGCATGCACTGTGCTGCACATCTGCCTCTGTGCTGGTGAAGTTGTGGGTCTGGAGGATGAGCGTGAGGAAGATGTGTGTGGAGGAGGTACCAGCAGACTACCACTGCTGTTAACAGGCAAGTCATTTACAGGTGCTGGCCAGTAAATTAGAATATCATCAAAAGGTTGAGAATATTTCAGTAATTCCATTCAAAACGTGAAACTTGTACATTATATTCATGCAATGCACACAGACCAATGTATTTCCGATGTTTATTACGTTTAATTTTGATATTTATAGGTGACAACCAATGAAAACATCAAATCTGGTATCTCAGAAAATTAGAATATTCTAAAGGCCAATGAAAAAATGTTTGTTTCTCTAATGTTGGCCAACTGAAAAGAATGAACATGAAAAGAATGTGCATGTATAGCACTCAATACTTAGTCGGGGCTCCTTTTGCCTCAATAACTGCAGCAATGCGGCGTGGCATGGACTCGATCAGTCTGTGGCACTGCTCAGGTGTTATGAGAGCCCAGGTTGCTCTGATAGTCGTCTTCAGCTCCTCTGCATTGTTGGGTCTAGCGTATTGCATCCTCCGCTTCACAATACCCCATAGATTTTCTATGGGGTTAAGGTCAGGCGAGTTTGCTGGCCAATCAAGGACAGGGATACCATGGTCCTTGAACCAGGTGCTGGTGGTTTTGGCACTGTGTGCAGGTGCCAAGTCCTGTTGAAAGGTGAAGTCTGCATCCCCATAAAGTTGGTCAGCAGCAGGAAGCATGAAGTGCTCTAAAACTTCCTGGTAGACGGCTGCATTGACCCTGGACCTCAGGAAACAGAGTGGGCCAACACCGGCAGATGACATGGCACCCCACACCATCACTGACGGTGGAAACTTTACACTGGACCTCATGCAACGTGGATTCTGTGCTTCTCCGCTCTTCCTCCAGACTCTGGGTCCTTGATTTCCAAAGGAAATGCAGAACTTGCTTTCATCAGAAAACATAACTTTGGACCACTCAGCATCAGTCCAGTCCTTTTTGTCCTTGGCCCAGGCGAGACGCTTCTTGCGCTGTTTCTTGTTCAAGAGTGGCTTGACACACGGAATGCGACACCTGAATCCCATGTCTTTCATGAGTCTCCTCGTGGTGGTTCTTGAAGCGCTGACTCCAGCTGCAGTCCACTCTTTGTGGATCTCCCCCACATTTTTGAATGGGTTTGTCGTCACAATTCTCTGCAGGGTGCGGTTATCCCTAGAGCTTGTACACTTTTTTCTACCACATTTTTTCCGTCCCTTCGCCTGTCTGTTAATGTGCTTGGACACAGAGCTCTGCGAACAGCCAGCTTCTTTAGCAATCACCTTTTGTGTCTTGCCCTCCTTGTGCAAGGTGTCAATGATTGTCTTTTGGACAGCTGTTAAGTCAGAAGTCTTCCCCATGATTGTGGTGCCTTCAAAACAAGACTGAGGGACCTTTTAAAGGCCTTTGCAGGTGTTTTGAGTAAATCAGCTGATTAGAGTGGCAGCAGGTGTCTTCTATATTCAGCCTTTTCAGAATATTCTAATTTTTTGAGATACCAAATTTGGAGTTTTCATTAGTTGTCACTTATGAATATCAAATTTAAATGTAATGAACATTGGAAATACATTGGTCTGTGTGCATTGCATGAATATAATGTACAAGTTTCACGTTTTGAATGGAATTACTGAAATATTTTCAACCTTTTGATGATATTCTAATTTACTGGCCAGCACCTGTATGTAGAACCTCTATTAAAAACAACACTGTGGTTTTATTTGCTGAAGAGTCACAATTGTTATACCAGTGATCCATAAACCATCTCCTCATTTCATATTTCTGAATACATCTTAGAGACGTAACAGCCGTCGTCTGAGCCAGCCCAGCGGTTCCTGTAGATGGACGATGGAGTGGACAGTGAGAGGAAGCGTCCCAAAGCTCTCTCTGCAGACCGTCCTGTATGATGTTCCTCTGGCCAGAAACGTCCAGCCACGGGTCTGCCCCAGCCCTCCATCCACGCCTGGATCCTCCTGCAGATCCAGCTGCACTGTTAAAGACTTCCTGCTCACTCAGTTTAAATAAATGATCCAGGAAGAGTCACTCAGGTTAATCCTGCTTTAACCGTACAAAACTGGTCCATACTGGTTCTGATCTGTAAATAAGTGTAACGTATTATAAATAATCTTGTCTCCTTACCATCTTCTCATTTTCTGTTCATGTAACATGTTCAAAAACATCTGTAATAATAAAACTGGTGATAAAACCAATGACCAGAAAGAGTTATCAGTTAGTATTTGTTTTAATAAACGTGTTCAAATATCAAACAGCTAAATAACATCAACATGATGACAGTAGAAGGCCTTTCTCCCAGGAGGACCACCAGGTAAAGCCTCTCCTGACCCTGGACACCTGCAGTCCTACAGAGAAAATCAGACCACAGGTGGCAAAAAGGCAATAAACACATTTTTACATTTATCCACATGAGAAGATAAAACTTTTATTCTTCAGAAAAACTATTTTAACTGTTCATTAAAACGTGTCAGCTGTGTAAATCCCTGAATGTAAAACTGCTTTTCACAGAAGAACTTCTGTAGTCATGTAGACATCTTCACTCTTCACCTCTAAGCTTAATAAAAACGCTTCTGTACTCCGTTGTCCTTAAAACAAATGATAAGTTTAATTTGCTGAAGAAACACACACACACACACACACACACACACACACACACACCCCCACACTGGTTCTATTTCGTCTAGTCTTAGCCCTTAAGCGAGCTGCTATTGGAAGGATGATCTCAGCATCAGCCAATCATGAAGAGCTTAAATTACGCCCACCAATAGTGGGCCCCCTTGTGGGTATATAAGTGGAGCGACTCCACTGTTCGCCCCCTTTTTCTCTTCATGCCAAGCTTGAGAGCTTCCTTAAAGAGCATTTTATCCAAGAAGATTACAACTCACCGGCTATGTCCAGCGACGCCAGGACCTGCCCGGCCTGCCAGACGGGCTCCATTTCCAGCGGCGACCTGCACGCCAAGTGTGAGGTCTGTCTCGGGGCTCATCACGCTGGCCTGGCCTTGACCCCCCAGGCCTCGTGCCCGTTTTGTGCCGCTCTGCCCGTGGCTGAGAAGATCCGCCGGGTCGAGTACTTCACTCCCGCCGCCAACGAGGAATTTCCGGTGGCTGAGACGTATTCGCTGGACAAGGCTTTGGGCTTCTTCAACGCTGGTTAGGAGCTGGCTGGCTTCAACCGGCTGGATGACGTTACCGACAGCGAGGAATACGACGAGGCTGGCCGCCTTAGCCATTCCTCCCTCCTGACAACACGGAGGTCGACAAGCCTTGCTCAGCGGGTCTTTCTGCCCCAGTGGCTTCTCGCTCCTCCCTACCAGCAGTAAGAGCACTGCTCCAGGAGCTGCCCGCAATCATCTCCGCGGCTGCGGTCCGCAAGGGACTAGCCGTTCCAGAACCGGCCCCGCCTGAAGCGGATGACTTGGCAGGAATTTTCGGGACAACTCAGACGCGCTGTCCAGACCCTATCTGGCCGCGCTTCCCCGCTGCTATGGGCTGCTGGTCCGCCGCCTTCTCCAAGCCTGCCAAGCTCAAGGCGCCAGTTTCCACCTACGCCATCACCAAGGTCGAGGGCTTCTCCGACCAGGGCTGGCCATCCGTTCCTCCACTAGAACCGGACTTGGCCTCGCTGTTTGGCACCAAAAACCACCTCACTGGCCCGCGAGCAGTTCTCGCTTCAAAGCATGACCAGCTGCTGACGCGGCTCACCGACCGCGCACACCAGTGTGCCTTTCAGACCGGAGCTGCAGGGAATAACATCGCCCTTCTTGCCTTTGGCGTTTCAAAGATGATGGAGGAGCTGGACGCTCCCGACGAGTCGAAAACCATCATTATTAAAACTACTGATGCTATCCTCAATCTATGTGCTGCTGTGCTCACCGGTTCTGCTTGCATTGCTGCCTGGCAGACCCTCATGCAGCGGATCCTGTGGCTCAAGGCCCTGCCCTCCATTCCTGAACCCCTGCACAGGGAGATGCTGGAAGGCCCCATCATCTCTGACGTTTTGTTTGGTCCCCATCTTAGGGGCGTCATAGAGAGGGCTCAGAAGACAGCTGAACTATCAGCTACGGTGCGAGACCTGGTCCACCCTCGGTCAGCCTCGCACTCCGGCCGTTCCGCCAGAGGATGGGACGAACGGCGCAGAAACTTCAGGCGCCCAGCTGCGCCGCCCGCCCCACGGAGCCGACCTCTCGCTGAGGTGGAGCCGAAGCGGGACCAGCGAGTTGGCGGCCAACGGTTTCAACGGAGCCAGCAGACGCCGTCTTGGCAGTCACAGGCGCAGGAGCCTAGCCGAAAGCAGCCACAAAAGTGACTCTTTGGGGGGAATGTGTGTGTACATGATTGTAATAATGTTGATGTTGGTTTTGAAATAAAACCCAAAAAACGTCACTTAAAGAGCACAATCCTACAGTCCTCTGCGGAATCCTCTGCCGACTCTTCACACATGTTCCCCACACCAAGCACTGCGGCACATATACGTATTCCCGCAGTCAGTCATATCATACGGCCAGCTGTAAGGGTGCGCTCCATTTGCGCACCGGCCCCAGCCTCCGGCCAGGTCCTACTCATCCCGTTTTCCCCACAACGTTGGGTGGGACAGAATGTCATGGCGCTGTCGCGATCACTTGCGGCGGCACAGTGCGCGGCTCCGTCCGCGGGCACTTTGTCGTCCCCGTGTAAGGGCCCGGCTCCCACTCGCCCTGCTCCTTTGGTCTCCATGCTCCGCTGTGCGGATCAGCCTCTTCCAGCTGTTTCACACTCGCCCTTTCGAGCACAGCCCTCCATGAGTCGCCCCCAGTTCTCTGGGGCTAGCGACGGCGGTAAGGGCGCATACCCAGTCATCAGACGTTGCTCACGTGACCGTGAACATGCGTCTGCTGTCGGAACGCGTGCACGAATGGCGCCGCCTTTGTACCATGAGCAAATGGATATCGGAGACCATTCATTGCGGTCACACACTCCATTTTCAGGCTGCTCCTCCTCCCTTCAACGGGATCGTGGAGATGACGTTCACATCACAAGTACAGTCTCAGGCCCTAGAGCTGGAGTTGCGGGAACTTCTGTCCAAGGACGCTATTTCCCGAGTCCCTCGCGGACAAGAGCTCTCGGGCTTCTACTCCCGCTACTTCGTAGTACTGAAGAAGTCGGGAGGAATTAGACCGATTCTCGACCTTTCCCTGTTCAACTGCTCCATAGCAGTGATGCATTTCCGCATGTTAACATTGAGGCAAGTCCTAGAATACGTGCGCTCCGGGGATTGGTTCACGTCAATAGACCTGAAAGACGCATACTTCCACATTCCAGTAATTCCAAAACACCGGAAGTTTCTGCGTTTTTCATTCAAGGGAGTTCAATACCAGTTCAATCGCCTCCCTTTCGGCTACTCGCTAGCCCCGCACACTTTCTCCAAATGTCTGGAGACCACGCTGCAGCCGCTGCGCACGGCGGGAATGAGGGTTTTATTTTACCTGGACGACCTGCTCCTGTGCGCCCGGTCCGAGGACGAGGCGTCAGAACAGACCAGGAAGTTAACAGAGCATCTGTCAACCCTGGGGTTTTCTATAAACTGGGAGAAGAGCTCAGTCTTTCCATCCCAGTCGATTGTGTTTCTCGGGGTGGAGCTGAACGCCTCCCTAATGAGAGCACGTTTGTCGCCAGTGAGAGCGGCAGATCTCATCACGGTGATCTCCCGCGTGCAACCCCGCAGGATCGTGAGAGCCCTGTTAGTCATGAAACTTCTGGGCATGATGGCTGCAGCCCACGCTGTAGTGCCGCTAGGTTTGTTGCACACGAGGTGCCTGCAATGCTGGTTCATCCGCCTCCGGGTACACCCAATACGTCAGAAGAAACGTATGTTGAGGGTTCCCCCCTCAGTGGGCGGGGACCTCACTCACTGGGGGAATCCCTGCACCCTCTCACACGGTGTTCCCATCGGACGTCCTGCGTCACATGTATCTGTGTTTACGGATGCGTCACTGTTGGGGTGGGGGGGCACGTGCTTGTCCCACACGGTGGCAGATCGCTGGCCCTCCCACACGCACAAGCACATAAATGTGTTGGAGCTTATGACAGTGATGAATGTGATCAGACACTTCGCTGCCCTTCTCGAGGGCCATCATGTCGAAATTCACACAGACAACCAGGTGGCGGCAGCCTACATAAATCGCCAAGGGGGAGTTCGGTCCCTCCCACTGTTGCGTGTAGCCACAGATTTACTGTGTTGGGCACATGTCCACCTGCTGTCCATCAAGGCCACCTACATTCCGGGGGTCCTGAATGTAGCAGCAGACATCCTGTCGAGAGGGGGACCCCGCGACTCCGACTGGTGTCTGCATCCTGTGCTGATATCTCAGATCTGGATCAGGTTCGGGGAACCTTCTGTGGATCTGTTTGCGGCTCGCGAAAACGCTCAGTGTCGCCTGTGGTTTTCCCTGAGTTCCTGGGACCGACCCCCACTCGGGGCGGACGCCTTCTCACACCAGCCCTGGCCTCGAACGCTCCTCTATGCGTTTCCACCAGTCCCTCTGATTCCCCATCTCCTGGACCGAGTTCGGTCAGAACAGCTCTCGGTGATTCTGGTGGCTCCCAGACGCTTGTCCGCGTCATGGTTTCCAGACCTGCAAGCGCTAGTGTCCGGCTCCCCGTGGAGGCTACCGTCGAGGAAGGATGCCCTTCTCCAGGCGGATGGGATAATCAGACATCCTCCCGAAATAGGTCAACGACTTTGGGTCTGGCCGCTGAGCGGTCGCGCTTAGAGGCTTCTGGGCTGACGCATGATGTGGTCGCCACGATTCAGGGTGCGCGGGCGCCCTCTACCGTTGCATCTTATGCTGCTAAATGGGCAGCTTTCCAGAACTGGGGCACAGAGCGGAATGTTCAAGCGCTCTCCTGCCAGCTGACGGATGTCCTATCATTTCTGCAGATACTGATGGACAGGGGCCTCGCATTCAGCACTATTAAAACATGCTGCAGCCATCTCATCCTGTCACCAGGGTTTTGGAGATAGATCTGTTTTCAGTCATCCCCTCACAAAACGTTTTCTAAAAGGTGTCAGAAGGAACAGACCTGTGTCCCGCCCGCTATTTCCCCAATGGGACCTAACGGTGGTTCTGCACGGCTTATCTAAAGCCCCATTTGAACCCTTGGACCAGGTCTCACTTAAGTTCCTGTCACTCAAAACGGCCTTGCTGCTGGCGCTGGCATCAGTCAAGAGAGTGAGTGACCTAACTGCCCTCTCAGTGGCTCCCGCATGCCTCAGGATCCGGGAGGATGGCGGGTCTGCTGTTTTATGCCCCAACCCAGCCTTTGTGCCCAAAAACATGAATGCTTCCTTCAAATCCAGGTCAATTTCATTGGCTGGACTTTTTCCTCCTCCCCATAAATCTGATGAGGAGGTGGCTTCCCATCTTCTCTGCCCGGTGCGCGCGCTTGCACGATATGGACGGTCTGGAGCTCCCTAGTTGGGATGCTGCCCCCGCGACCCGCACCCGGATAAGCGGAGGAAGACGACGACGACGATCTTTTGAATTAGAGCAGGATTGCACTCAGAGCTTCTGCTCTCTTTCAAATATGCTCTGTTTTCCTTCAACTTTGTTTCTGCGCTCAGATTTTATGCTTCTTATAGATATTTTCTCAAAACTTTCCCAGCAGTGATCAAAGCTGCACTAACATGGCTTCTATGCTCCCGAGTTTGTTCTGCTCTCTCAAACCAAGGAGTATCATCTCCTCATCAGTGTCTGGGCTTGGGCAGTGTCCTCTGGGGTGTGTTTGTTGTGACTGTGTAGATGTATGAGAAACAGCTCCATCTTTCTGCTCCATGTTAAATAGAATTGCTGTTTTTTACTCGATCTTACTGATTTTGTAACTTGTGGAAACTGAATTTGTTGTGGTGGGGTGCATTTTAACAGGTGTTGTGCTGAAAAGAGCATGCTTGGCCCTGTTGTGGGAAGGTACATATGCAATTTAATAAATGTGTACTATTAACATGCTTCTAATCCATTTGCTTCCTCACAAAATGATGATTTATGGGCAGATAAATAAAAAAATTATTTAAAATGTAATTTTGAGTCACATTCCTGTTTTTTTAAACCAACAGCTCAATAGTTCAAGCTAGCAGAACCAATAATATAAAAATACTCCCTAAAACACCAGTCTCTAGCATGTCAAAAACTTAAATATTTAATCATTATTTCATCAACTTTCTAGTCAAAAACAAAAGTCTTTCAGGAGAAACACGGATTAGAAAAGTGCTCGTGTTATGAATGTATTAAAAATAGCCTCATCGCTCACAATTCTAATCATTTATGTCTGCAACTTGCGTTTCTGGCGACTGAGCTTTTTCAGATGTGCTAACCACATATCACCACTAGGAGTCGCCAAGTTACCATTCTTATGCATCACACAACTTGAATCCAATCAGTAGCAAGGCAAGGCAGCTTTATTTCTACAACACGTCATACACAGAGGCAATTCAGTGTGCTTTCCATTAGCAAGGACATTAAAATCAACGTGACTGAAAATACAATTTATAAATGAAAAAGAAAGTTAAAGGGTGAGCAGTTACAGTGCAGAACGTGCAACATTAGAACATTTATTCAAATGCTGATGAAAACATGAAGGTTTTCTATTTTGATTTAAACGTTTCTAGAGTTGGGACACATCTGAGGTCATGAGGAAGCTAATTCCATCTGTGAGCAGCATAGTAGCTAAAAGCAGCTCCACCCTGTTTGGTTCTGACCCGGTTCTACCAGCTGACTGCTTCCTAAGGATCTCAGAGCCCTGCTAGAACCTGAAGAAGATCAGACATGTATTTTGGTCCCATGCCATTGAGTGATTTATAAACTAGTAGAAGCACTTTGAAAGCTATTCTGTAGTTTACTGGTAACCAGTGTAGGGATCTAAGAACAGGAGTGATGTGCTCCGTTCTCTTAGTTCTTGTTAAGACTCTAGCAGCAGCGTTCTGAACAAGCTGCAGTGGCTTCACAGTTTTTGTCAGAAGACCAGTTAGGAGACCATTGCAGTAGTCCAGCATGCTGTAGATGAACACATGAATGAGTTTCTCTAGGTCTTGTCTGGACATGAGACCCTGACTCGTGCTATTTGATGCAGATGATAAAACGCTGATCTAGTTATAGTCTTTAAAGGGACTTTACGGAGTTTTGAATTTTTATGCTCGTGATCGCCCCCTCAGGCCAAAAGAGTAACGGCAGCTTCAATAGTAGGCTCGTGCACGAGGTGCGCATGCTGTACGTGCACACTCCTCAGCGAAAATAACAGCTGAGACAGTCCCGTGTGTGTGTGTGTGTGTGTGTGTGTGTGTGTGTGTGTGTGTGTGTGGCCCAGAGGACAGGAGAACGTGCAGCTAATTAATTAAATAATGTGGTTCTGTAGCTTTCTCTTCAGCACAGCCGACAAAGGTTTATGATGGGTCAGTCCTCCTGCATGCTCAGATCATTCCCTTCCCTTGCTTGAAAAATTGTTCCAAAATGAAAGTTGAACCCACATCTTTTTTATCTGTGAATTCAATACCGTTCGGCGAGTCTCAAATAAAAATTTGGGCATCTTACTGTAAAAAATATACCATTAATGTAAAAAATAAACTCTAAATAAACTATGTTCACATCCAGAATCAAATCTAGATCTTCCGCACGGGAGTCCGTCATCTTTCTTGATGAGCTAAAGCGCCAGTGACGTCCTTAGCATCTGTAACTTTTATATCCTTGATGACAGCTGAAACAACGTTCAAAGAACGGTTCGGAGTGAAAATGGCTGTTTTGTTGCTAATTAGCAGGAAATCTCTAGAAGAAAGTTCTACAGAAAGTAGCTAAGGGTCCTCAGAAATGTAGCTAGCTTTGTCACTAGGCGTTAGGAACAGCGACAAAGTGGCACTGCCTCTCTCTCTGCTGCTAAAGCTACGGATAGCAAATGCCAGGGCTCATTCTACAGGACCAGGGCATTGCAGGAGAATGTATGAAGAAGACATTTATTATTTCTATACATGTTTTGGCTGTCACACTTCCATAATGCACCTTTAAGCTGCTTTTCAGAGTTTTCCCCTTTTAGAAATTATGTATGGTTTTTCAGAAATCCGTAAAAGTGATTATCTCATCATGTACTGTGATAAAATTTTAAGAACAAAGAGAAGACCTTTCATGGTTTGTAAACCAGCAAACTTTCATTTTTTCTTGACGACGGTTTAAAATGAACACAAAACTTCTTTTCACTTTCCCAATGTTTGCAGGAACACGTGTGGCTGATCTTAAACGTGTGTGACACCCGGGACTATATGAGTACATAAAAACATTAACATTTTATTCTTGTTGTTTTGTTTATTTCTTATGATGTAGAACTCACTCTTTCCTATTATTAATTACTAATATTTTCTTATGGTTTACCAACTTTCTGACTTTCCAACCTTGGAGAGAAAACTTACAGCTGTCAGCATCATGAAGGTTCTCCTCACAAAGATGGACTTTTCTGCAGCAGAATACTCACCAGTCATGCCTCTGGTCACAGCTGTAGCATGTCCTCCAGGTGTAATTATCGCCGTACGCATATGGGGATGTTATAAAAGCCTGCACTGATTGGTCTGCCGCATAAACTAGGAGGGAAAGAGAAGTAAACAGATGAAACAACAGGACTAAAATGATCTAACTCAGCCCAACAGCTTTGACGTCGGCTCTAGGCAGAATCTAACCCTGAGGAACCTCAGGTGTGTGTAAAACATAAACACTGTTATTTAGGTGTTTACTATAAAGGGAGATCAAGTCTATCACACCTCTACACAACTATAATCAATATGAAAAGGTAATATATTATATTATATTATAGAGAAAGATCATGTGTAAACGTGTGTGTGTGTGTGTGTGTGTGTGTGTGTTGGGGGGGGGGGGGGTCTTGTTCTGTGTGAAAACGAAGCGGTACAAGTGATAATGCTGCAGGAATTCATCATGTTATCCTTCTCAGCAGCAGCACTGCAGGTGCTCTCCATGTCCAGCATGCGAGTAAGCCAGGTCCTTAGTCAACTTAAAGTTGCGCTTATTTTTCTACGACGTTTTCTTTTAGAAATCCCAAAGTTTGCGTGGAAAGTTGCTTACGCAGTTTTCCCACCCCGTTTTGTGCGTAAGCTAGCTTTATGAATGAGACCTCTGGTCCGCAGCCTGGAGGTTCTCCCGGCGCTGCTACAGGTCAGGCCGGTGCAGGCCTTGGACAGCGGGGCGAATCCAGGGAGCTTGGTTGTTATAAATACTGAGTATTTTAATACTTCTCGCATGTCGCAAGATATTCTGGAACAAAAAAACCCACAACTGACGCTCACACACAGAGCAAAGAGCAAAAAATGCGAACATAGCTTTGTTAGCATTGATGCTAGTTAGCTTTAGGCTTCGTGGGGAACACAGTGGGGTCAGCCTTTTGTTTGGTCAAAAATATGGTCACCACTGATGGGATTAGTACACTCACCATCATCTATTGTGGAGTCTGAAGCAGCAGAGGATGTGCTCAGAATGCTGCTGCTGCGGCTCCGTGTCCCAAATCACCTCCAGTTGCTCAAACTACTCCGTTTCAGTCATTCTGACCTGCTCCTTCCGTCGTGGTCCTTTATCAGCAATAGGGCTTTATTTTTATTTTTATTTGTTACCACATTGTCTGCGTGTTCGCCGGTAGCTGCTGGACCTGAGTGAGACGGCCAGTGACTCCGCCCCCTAGCCAATCAGTGATCGACAGCCTTTTGAATGTGCATCATGGTACCTACACTGAGCGAGAAGAACTCCTCGGTGAACGGTTCTGAAATTTGAGCTAGAGCTGATACTGGGTACTAATGGAGACACAATCTTATCGCACAGATTAGAGTGGTGTCGGTCAAAGCAGGTACTGGTGGAATTGGGGCTCTAGTAGACACCCTCCTCCATACCCCCCACAATTCCCCCCCCCAGCCCACTTCCCCCCCCACCCCCCACCCCCCACCCACCCACTCCAGTTTCTCTGAAGAGCTTTTGATCACTGTTTGAGATTTAGTGGGTCAAAATTTCAGTAAAGATGTCACTCATGACTATTTCCAGGGAAAATGTGGACCTGATGAAATGTTAGTATTCCCCATCTCTGTTATAAGAAAGTACAGGAAGTGCCTGTTTGCTCACATAATCCCAGAAACCTGCAAACACTTCCTTATCAGGCTCGTTCCACGAAGGTTCCTCCCATCAGCTCCATGAAGGCTGCTTTATTAAATGTTAGATCTCTTTGCAATACGTCATTTTTAGTAAATGATCTTATCTTTTCTCACAATCTCGATTTCATGTTTTTATCTGAAATTTGGCTAGCTGTGCTCTAGTTCTCATAGAATCAACACCCCTAAATTTCCCTTCTCTAAACGTGCTTCGCTCTGACAGGCGTGGTGGTGCAGCTGCTATTTTCAGAGACTCGTTCCTCTGTAAACAGCTAGTATGTGGTGCTTATGACCCTTTTGAGTGTCTGATAAAATATCTATATCACAAATTATTATTTTCTTTTATTTATTTTTGTCAAAATGACTTTTTGGGAATATTCTCATATGGATATCAGCAGAACAAGTACTTCTAAAGTATATTTTGTGCAACACAAAATCCTCTAAAAATGATTAAAGATGAAGATTTTTAAATAAAATACAAGATAAATGTGATGACAACACAAAATTATAATTAGTAGTGAAAAATGTAAAAACAGAAATAACGTTATATCCTACTTTCCTAAATCATTTAATAACTTTTTATGTTTTTCATTTTCTCATAGCGGTTCTGGGGTTATTAGAGGTCAGCGGTGTGCACCTACCCCACCGTACCCACAGGAAGACAGACCGGAAGAGAATATGCAACACACTTGAGCGTTACTAATAAGAGCAACAGCTGCAGATGGAAATTTCAATCCAACCATCCATTTTCAGCCATGTATACATGTGTGTACAAGTTTGCGGTTGGGGGATGGGAGTGTTCATGGCTTGTCTTGAAAGGAGGTCCTCAAGGAAAAAGTTTGGGAACCATTGAACTAAGCCAGCAAAATCCCAGAATGTGGTAACGGTCCAGGAGAATATTGGTTCCAAACCATAAACAAAACAAAATGTAAACTGACTAATAACGTTATTACTGCAAGTAGAAGTAGGGCTGCGTTAACCATCCTCTTGTTCTTCACAGGCCACGCCTCACCAAGGGGCCTACTCACGAGAAGAGGAGCTACTCAGGGAGCGGAAACGTTTGGGTGCATTTGGAATCACCTCCTATGACTACCATGCTAAGACCGGTCTGTTCCTGTTCCAAGCTAGTAATAGCCTCTTCTACTGTCAGGATGGAGGCAGCAATGGCTTCATCGTGAGTACAGTACTAATGCTTTGCAGCTAACAGTGTGGTGTCGTTTTACAAGACATAGAAAAGATGCTGTCAGTTGTCGCAGGTTTTTGTTTTGATTACAAGGCTTCTCTTGTCCGTGGGCAGCAGGCTGTCCCCCGCCCCCGCCTGGCCAGACCCTGAGGTGTTTAAATGCCTAGAGACACACTGTGTAGCATAGGAGAGGCCTTAATATCAGAGGTCACTACACATTGATTTGTCCACAGCCTGCTTCATCAGCGTGCCAAGCGTTAACTGTGTGCTTTCCACCCCAAGACACAGACTATACACAGGTCTATAACCTTGAACCAGGAGGAAGCCATGCTAAATGTCCTCGTCCTGACTCCCTCATCTGGCCTGCAACTCACAAGTCTCTTCAGGAGAGAGGCCTTTGTATTTTAACAAAATAATTCTCATGTTTGTCTTATAAAATGTTTTCTTCTCTTTACAGATTGATTATAATTACAAAATCTACAATGAATGTTTTATCTAAAGTGATTTAATAATGTCTTGACTGCTTTACATTAATGTATGAATCAACATCCATACGTATTGTAGTCTCTCACCTGGCGTTGGGTGGTTTATTATTCATTTTATAACTTGTTAAACCTCATAACCAGCCAGACTCTTTTATAAACCCAGACATCACATTTTTCTTCAACACTTAATCAGGTTTAATAACATCTCAGATCATATTCACCATGGTTTATTCATTGTCTCCGTTGATCTTACATTAAATCATAATACTTTGTCCTGCATCATCATTAGTAGTAGAAATATAGTAATACATTAATTTTTATAAACTATATTTTTGCATCTGTGTCAAATTAGAATGAAGTGTTGGTTCCCAGGCGTACCCAGATTACCTAGTTTAATCATCAATTGAATATTAAAGGATTAATAATATTGATTATCCCTATTTTTTTTAGAATATTACATTTGATTGAATACCTTTATATTTTTGACAGTTTATTAAAAGTAACCACTTATAAAGCATTACAAACTGGCAAGCCAACCAGGAGGTAAATCAACACTTTATTAAGAATTAGAAGTTTTAAAATCTCTTTGCTTGGTTTGAAAGGAAGGAGCCTCCTTTTAACCATCTTCACCAGTGCTGTGTAATGTGATGTAAATGGGTAATAAATAATAGATAATCACTAAGATGTGCTATTCCACATAAATATGAATGATCAATATTATTGATCTTTCTAAATTGTATTTAAATTTAAACCAGGTCTTTTTGGTATTTCAGGGAAACTACACCTTTGTAATCATTTGAGACCGAGGCAAAATATAGTTCATAAACATCTATGTAATACTGTACTTCTACTACCGTATTTTCTGGAGTATAAGTCGCTCCGGAGTAAAGCCGGGCGTACACTGTGCGACTTTTTCACTTTTTGAGCCGATTTTCCACTCGTGTGAGAATCCACGACATCGGGGCGAGTTTAGCGCCGAGCGTCGTGTACGGGGGTTACGAGAGGCGATTAACACCACGTGACCAGCTACTGATCAGCAGTCGTGAGCTCGCACGGACTTCTGGCGTGTTTAATATTTTGCTCGTCCCTCGTGAGGGTATCGCACTGTTGAAGCGGCGCTGCGACCCAAGAAGAACCAGAACCGCTCACGGCGCATGCGCAATCCTGCATCAACACCGCTCGCCCGCTATTTCCCTAATAACACACGCTGTTCGTTTTTGTTTCTACACGTTTTTTTTACTCACAGAGATTTTCAAGAAAGCGTGTTTGTCGTGTTCATGTCAAATTAAACTGATCACAAAACACAGATTTACTTTCTTTATTTCGTTTCCAACCCCCATAAATCCCTGTGTGTCCTCCGCAGCACTCCCGAAGGACAACAGGCAAAACAAGACAACAAAGTCTGACGTGTTGAGTAAAAACTGCTATTTTTAGCATATTTTTAGGGCCGACGTGTTGCTACCAGACGTACAGTGTGAGCACATGGCTCGTGATATCTGCCCTGCGAGGAAGTCGTACAGTTTGAGCTGAAGCTGAGTGCTGCGCCAGCCATAAAATGTATAATAAAGAGGAAAAAAACATATATAAGTTGCATTTTGGGGGGAAATTTTATTATTTTTCTTACCAAATCTGAGACCAAGCATTTCACGTTGCAAGACAAGTACCGGGAACAATAACCGAATAAACAACATGGCGCAGCACCCCGCCACGGTCTCCAGCAGGTGATGGCGGTGTTTCAAACCCTCCCAGCGGGGCGGAGGAGCTGAACCCTGGACCGGAGCCGGCCCGCAGCAGCGCGGTTTACATAATTTGGTTTATAAGTCGCAGGACCAGCCAGACCATGAAAAAACGTATAGTCCGGAAAATACGGTACTAATGATGATGTAGAAGGGGTAAGTATTGTTGCTTTTAAGCTTAATATGTTACCTTTACTTACGACCAATAAGATGTGGTATTCTGTATAAATATAGGATGTCAACCTGAATGTTTAATCAGAAGATTTAGGATTCTTTCAGCGATCAAACACACGTCGTGTCAGTTCAGACAGTCAGGTTTATAAAAAGTAAGACATTTATTTTCTAAACAAATTAAAACATGACAACTATAAACAAGACGAATGTGATGGATGAGTGTAAGTGGATGGGATGGTGACTGAATGGTGTGTGTTTATCAGAACCTTGTAGCTAGAAGAAACGGAGTTTGGGTGTGGAAAGAATTTGGTCTGCATCAAACTATGAAGTTGGTTCTTATCAAAACGGCATCAGACGCAGTCATGCTGTGTCTACGTACCCGATCCTGGAGACCCTGTTTAAATCCGAGATGTCTAGGAGTCGGTGACCCCAAATGCACGCGGCTCGTAGGAAAACCTCGGTGCGACCAAGTCAGTCCTAGGACGTCTCCCGAGTCACAACAGTTAGATGAAATCGTTTGCGTCTAGAACAGCTGTTTCTGAATAGCTGAAGGAGCAAGCTTCTGTGCTGCTGCAGGCAGCTTTTGGCTTGTAGAAAGCTTTGATGGTTCAGAGAGTTTTGCTCGGGCTGGCCGGTCTGGAGCTCTGCTCAGACTAACTGGATCTCTCAGCTAGTGGTTCTGTTTTAATATTCCCATGTTATGATTACACGGCCAATCAGGACAAAAGAGGTGTTAACAAACAAACCTCAGAACACGCGCCTTTCCCAGACACAAGAATGTTCTAGTTCTGTGGATAAAGAGTCTGTATGTGCTGTGACGTTAACTTTAATTCATCTCTAGTGAACATTGTGTCTGAGTGTAATCCTGCAGTCTTATCAGAAGAAGGCTTGGTTTGGGAACATAGGCGGACATCTTGTTCCTCCTGAAATGTCAACAACCACTGCAGAATCTCCTGGCTTGTTGGAAGATGGATGTAAAATCCACTTTAGAGAGTGGAGAATGGGGAGGAGCTTGAACTTAAAGAGACAGACCCACCATTTTAAAACACTGAAACTAACACATAGAATACATTTTGTGTAATTACAATTTAACAGAACACATGGGGTACGCATGTCCAACCGGGAGGAGACCTAAAGGTAGACCCAGGACACGCCAGAGGGACAATGTCTCTCACCTGGCCAGGGAACGCCTTAGGATCTCCCAGAGGAGCTGGCCAAAGTGGCTGGGGAGAGGGAAGTCTGGGCCGCCCTGCTTAGGCTGCTGCCCCCGTAACCCGACCCCGGATAAGTGTGTGAAAATGGATGGCTGGATCTCATTTTGATGATAGGGAAGTCCGACCAGGATATGTAATCTTATCCAGCACATTCCAAAGATTCTTAATGTGTTCAGATCCGGACGCTGTAACAGTCGTGTTGTGCTTCCCAAACCCCTTTTGGAGTCACAGAACATTGTAGGGATGTGACGATTCACTCAAGCCACGATTCCATTTGATTCCCAATTTTAAATTCACCATTCCAATTTTTTACGATTACTGTCTTGTCGGTCTTCTGTTCACCGTTTTCATTTGTCAACATGGAGAAGCTAAAGTGCTGCCACACTGTTGACTTCAGACTGATCGGAGCATCCACAATCTTGAAGATGCTTGCTGTAGCCTCTAGTGGTGCGACTGATAACAATCTCACGGTCTGGGTCGTATCACGGTTTTCCTTCATGGATCGGGTCGTTTTTCCGATCAGCAGAAAGAAAAAACATAAAAACCTAAAAGCTTTGCTCTCTTTATTTAGTAGAATACTTGGTGCAAAAGGTTCAGCTCAATGTGCAGCTTGCTATACAAGCTGAGAGGTCTGATTGCTGATTAGCTGTTAAAACGGCTTGCCCTATATAGACACTCTCTCTCTGCATGCCCTCCTGCTTTCACTTGTCATCTCTTCACCGTACTGATGCGCTGGTCATTTTTCTCTCACCGTCTTTTACAGATCTCACCACGTTTATGTGATAAAGGCACGTTTCAGGCACCACCCCTCTCTCCTTTGCACTGATCGTGTGTGTGTGTGTGTGTGTGTGTGTGTGTGTGTGTGTGTGTGTGTGCTATATAAGATTTCCATAACAGAGGAGATGTTTCCTCCACAGCATCCAGAATCATTATGAATCACACCGGAAGCCCCCACTGGCTTATTCTATCCACCAATCACAGGCTCCCCCTAATGTCAGGCATGAATTTGAGCTGGCCAATCAGCCGGCAGCGGGTGTGTCGTGTCACCTCAGCCCAACGCAGACCGCCGCAGGAGGTCTGAAAACATCACAGGCTACCCAGAGGTGAATCCATAAGACAGTACCTGGGCAGGTACAGAGCAGCCCAGATGTGAAAGCGCCATTAGCTTAAACTTTGACTAAACCCAACTCTTCAGGACTTTGGACTACACCTCTCCATGGAGACCGAAGCCTCTTTTACAAGACACACCATGCCGGCAAATCAGCGTAATATTACCGCAATGGACTGTCTATAAACGCGCCATGCCGGCATGGCGTTGCGCAGATTTTGCGGCATTCGTTCCATCTCGCTTGGTAGTAATATTGTGGTAATGGTCTGTCGTATGCGCCCTGAAGCAACAGAGGCAGATGTCATGATGGCGTGGGGAGTTATTGCTGAGCTCCGGCTGGCAAATTAATTGAAAATGAAAGTAAAGACGGGCAGAAAGGTTTGCTTTTTGAATAAATTCATCTGAGATGGCAGACTGGAGCGCCGCATCGCTCCACGAGCCTCTCTGTTAGAGCTGAAGCTCAGATCACCAGAGACCGCACAGGGACCGATGGGGACAGACGCCTTCAGGAGCTGCTTGTTAAAATAAACGTAACCATCACGGCTTCAATCGCAATAAAAAGCAAGTTATGTCCAAGATAAACGGAAGTCTGCGGCTGCGCAGAGACCGCCCCCATACCCCCTGTATGCCACTATCACCTAATCTTTTATAAAATTGCCGCGATTGCACCACATTACCACCACGGTCTGATCTTATAAACGACCTTTACCCTCCCAGGGAGCCGCGGCGAATCCCCTTTAGCAAACGCTCTGGTCCTGTAACAACAGCGCGAGGAGCATGACCCCTGTAGCTGTCCCCTTCACAAAGTGCTTTATTAAACATAAATGTTGTTTCTAACCAGAATTCTTTATTCTTTCCACATAGTATGTTTAGGGTTATTCCATTGTTGAGGATGGTTAGGAAGAAAAGAGCAGAAAATGTACTAAATGAGTGTTTTAGAGAATCCGTGTGAATCCTGAACGGTCCTGAAGGTTTTCTGAGCTTCTGCTGCTGACTGAGACTGATTGCTCTTTTCAGCAGTCTGCTCCTGTAAAGCCTGTGGAGATCAAGAGCCAGTGCTCAGGAACCCGCATGGACCCCAAGATCTGTTGTGGACACCCTGATTTCATAGCCTTCGTCAACAACAACGACCTGTGGATTGCTAACATCAGGACAGGAGAGGAGCGGAGACTCACCTACTGTCATAAAGGTGGGACGGTTGTATTCACTCTGACCTTTTACTCAGATGGGGTTGTTGGGTTTAGGTCATGCTAGTGTGCGTGCTGACATCACCAGTGTGCTAGCATACATGTTTTCTGTAGGCTTAGACAATGTAAAGGATGATCCCAGGTCTGCAGGCGTGGCAACATTCGTAATCCAAGAGGAGTTTGACCGTTTTACTGGATACTGGTGGAATCCCTCCGTAGCAGAAGGTCAGCCCTTTTTAAATTATAGACGATTATTAAACCTGTTGGGTGCTTCATCTGCACACACTGATGTGTCCGCTGTGTCCCCTCTTGTCCTCTCAGACGCAGATGGCATTAAGACGTTGTTACTTCTGTATGAAGAGGTGGACGAGACAGAAGTAGAAATTATTCATGTTCCCTCTCCTGCTCTAGAGGAAAGAAAAGCAGATGCATACAGATATCCTCGCACAGGTTGGTGCTGCCCGGGTTCTGGGCCACATCTCAGGTGTTTGTTTTAAACCGGTTCCTTTGTCCTGGTTCTCAGGCAGCAAAAACCCCCGAGCCACCCTGAAGCTACTGGAGATCAAGACAGACCGAAGAGGAAGAGTAGGTCTCGCTTTAGCGTTACCCTTTAGCCTGCTGCTCGTCAAATTCATCCTTTGATTTCGTGTGCGTGTGTGTGTGTGTGTGTGTGTGTGTGTGTGTGTGTGTGTGTGTGTGTGTGTAGATTGTAAGTACACAAGACAATCAGCTGGTGGTCCCGTTCAGCTCTTTATTTCCTGGAACAGAATACATCGCCAGAGTGGGCTGGACGAGTGACGGGAAGTTGTAAGTGTGTGTGTTTTTGTTTAGAAGGTTCTCATGATTTAAGGTAACACCTTCAACTGCTGCGTGTCTTCCTAGTGGATGGGCTGTGCTGTTGGATCGCAGTCAGAGGAAACTTCAGTTGGTTCTGCTGCCTTCAGCCCTCTTCGTCCCTGTCACAGCAGACCCGGTCCTGAGACAGGACAGCGTGGGGGCTGTGCCCAGTAGCACGCATCCATACATCATCTACGAGGAGAACACTGATGTCTGGATAAACGTAAATCATTCTTCTTTGTCTCTTTAGTTACTTAAAGAGAAAGTCACCTCCTACCAGAGGCTAACTCCACTCCCATTTCCTGTTTGAGAAATGCGCCACAAGGAGGAGTTGCCTGGCAGGTTGAGAGGGTGGAGCCGTTAACCAATACACACAGGCTCACAGTGGCATTGTGACATCATGTGGTACCAGCTATTGTCATAGGGGACCTTCTTAGCCAATAGAGATGGCAGATTTAAATTCAAATGTTATGTAGAGATTTTACCTGAAGGGGGCGCGCCACCGACAGTTTTAGGCAGAATATTCCAGTTTGAAGTAAGATGAACTAAAGTTGAGAGCACGTGTCTACAGCACGACTAGACACTCGTTTTTATAGTTTCTCAGCAAAAACTAGGTGATGTGGGGGTGACTTGCTCTTTAAAGTTCCTATAGACACCATGTAATACTTGTTCTTTCTGACATATGATGAGCCACTCTGACATCTATTTCATGTAGGCTTCACCTTTTAAGGCTAATCACTACTGGGTGTAACCCTGACCCTAACTGAAGAACTTTAAGGCCCGCCCACCTACTGGGCGGAGCCTGGTTTGGTATAGGAGAGAGACCGGACCGGGATCTGCTCCCATCTTCTTCTCAGCAGCTTGTCTCTGAGAGCTAAAGAGTAATAATGCTTACCTTACATCACGTCCAGCGATACGTTTGTCTTTATTTTGTTTTTACAGGGACTGTGTCACCGTAAGCAACAGATGCAGATTCATTTACAGCCCTTGCCCCTGGTTGGGCATTTATATCTAACAAAACTAAAATAACAAGTTACACTAATAAAGTACATAAAAACGACATAAAAGTACCTAAATACTACATATAAATACTACATATTCAGATAGAATTTCAATGTTTCAGTGTTCACGGTGTTGTGCTTCAGTATTTAGCGAAAAGCCTGAAGTCTGTCGGTGACTTCAGGCCCGGAGGAAACGTGTTCCATAGCTGCGACCCAGCGCTTCTCCACCTTGAGCCCTAGATGTCAGACTGGGTAAAGTCAGAGTGGCACACTGCGCAGCAGGTGTGAAGGCTGCCCCAGTCCTCATCACGAGGGCCTCACCACAACTCCACCTGCTCTTTTTGTGCACACTGCTTCTGGCTGAGAAGCTGCGTCGGCTAGAATTTTTCACGTCCACAGTTGAAGATGCGTTGCTTGTTGCCGACAGCTGCCCTCTTGAAAGGCCGTCAAGTTCTTTTGTGTTGGGTGGGAGTTGAACAACTCCGCTCGAGCTGATGACAACGCCAAAAATGCAGACTCTCCTGCTAACACATCCGTGTTTGAGACCCTTTGGACAGCCAAATGCATGGATGTGCTTCAACACCGGGCCTCCCATGATCATCCTCTATGCAGCTCCCAGATAACTGAGCATTGCTTCAGGAGCTGCCTGCCATCATCTCAGCAGCTACCCGTGAAGGGCTAGCTGTCCACGAGCCGTCTCCACCACAGTCGAACCACTTGGCTGCATGTTCTGCCCACCATCCCTGACCACCTGCTGAAGGAAATGCTGGAGGGTCCCATTAGCTCCAAGGTCCTGTTTGGACCATATTTCCAGAGCCACATCAAGAGGACTCAGAAGACAGCAGAGCTTCTGCCATCATCATCAGCAGCAGCTTGTTCTGTCCATTGTTCATCTCTCAGCCCGGCTGCTTCTCTAGAAGATGGGAGGATTACTTCTGTCAGCATGGGCAGAACAACACCCAGACACCCTGAACAAGGCT
Organism: Nothobranchius furzeri; assembly: GCF_043380555.1. Taxonomy (NCBI): domain Eukaryota; kingdom Metazoa; phylum Chordata; class Actinopteri; order Cyprinodontiformes; family Nothobranchiidae; genus Nothobranchius; species Nothobranchius furzeri. Next base: position 72,062,144 of record NC_091751.1, read on the forward strand.
CCTGGTACCTCGGCCTGTTGCTCACTGGTTCTGCACGGGTCTTCAACAGGCTTGGACCTGGCCTTGTCTGCTGGTTCAGACGAACCGGCTGCTCTCCCTCCAAACACGGTCCTAATCCTCTGTAATTCCTGTTCTGCATATAGTATAATTTATCCATGTCCAGATAATATTCGTACTAGTCAGTTCAGAAAATAAAGAAATGAACAAGTAGAAATATTTGAGGATGTTCATAATAAGAACTGTAATAGTTCATTTCATGAAGGTGTGGTAACCCGAGCAGCTGTCAACGGTTAACCCTTCTGACAGACCACTGGGATTTTACACATGAACCTATATGTGTATATATGCATGTGTGTGTATATGTGTGTATATACATATATATATATATATATATATATGTATATACATATATATATATATATATATATATATATATATATATATATATATATATATATATATATATATATATATATATATATATATATATATATAAGCATAAGAAACCATCCTTTCCAAGGTCAGACTTTCTTTGCAAAACTCCATCAGAGAAACGACTCTTCAGACATGAAATGTCTCGCCAGCAGACCCAGAGGTCATCTCCGACCAGCTGGTGCAGATCCAGAGGAACACGGCCTTTGACCTCTACAAGTTAAACTACTTGCATGCTGAGGAGACTTTGTAGCCAGCAGAATCCTTGAGAAGCCTCATCACATCCCAACTAGGGAGTTCCAGACCGTCCTCTCCCCGGCCACCTCCACCAGCTCTTCCGGCAGGACCCCAAGGCGTTCCTGGGCCAGTTTAGAGATGTACTTTCGCCAACGTGTCCTGGGTCGACCCGGGGGCCTCCTGCTGGCAGGACATGCCTGAAACAGCTCCCTGGGGAGGCGTCCAGGAGGCATCCTGACAAGATGCCCAAACCACCTCAACTGAATCATCTCGATATGGAGGAGCAGCAGCTCTACTCAGAGTCTCTCTCGAATGCCCGAGCTCCTCACCCTAACCATAAGGGTGAGCCCAGCCACCCTGCAGAGAAAACTAATTTCTTGTATCCACCATCTTGTTCTTTCGGTCCGTACCCAAAGCTCATGACCATAGGTGAGGACTGGGCGGTAGACGGACCGGTAAATCAAGAGCCTTGCTTTCTGGCTCAGCTCCTTCACCTGAACAGACCAGTTCAGCGTCCGCATCACTGCAGACGCGGCCCCAATCCACCTATCGATCTCCCGCTCCCTCCTTCCCTCACTCGTGAACAAGACCCTGAAATACTGGAACTCCTCCACTTGAGGCAGAACCTCTCTCCCGACCTGGAGTCGGCAAGCCGCCCTTTTCCGGTCGAGAACCATGGTCTCAGACCTGGAGGTGCTGATCTTCAGCCCAGCCGCTTCACACTCTGCTGCGAACATCCACAGGAAGAGCTGTAGGTCAGACCCTGATGAAGCTAGGAGGATCACATCATCCAAATAAAGCAGAGATGAGATTCTCCTGCCACCAAACTACTACCTTAACTCATCTTTTATAATTATTTGTTCTGCATCATCCTAGAAGTAGAAAAATAGTAATAAATCGATTTTTTAATGCTATATTTTTGCCTCTGCATGTCAAATTATTATAAAATTTGTTTCCCTGGCATCCCCAAATTACCTAGTTTCATCATCAATCAAATAATAAAGGCTCAGTAACGTTGATAATCTATATTTTCATGGGATATTACATTTTATTGTATACCTTTATATTCTATTGGCAGTTTATTAAAAGTAACCACTTACAAAACTATGAACTCAATTTGTGAGGGGCTAGAACTGAAAATATTGCCCTCTACTACATTCCTCTGAGATGCTGAGGGCAGTAAAGATGGAACAGTTGATTTAAAAGATGCAACAGCGTTGTCAGATAGAGACCGACTATAGTGAAATTTACTTTCATGTCTCGAGAACTCAGTTATAAAAAACTCAAAGGTTATCAGAAAGTGGTCCGAGAGGACTGGATTATGTGGAACGATTGTTATTTCCTCACACTCTATGCCATAAGTCAGCACAAGGTCCAATGTATGATGGCAGGAGTGGGTGGAGCTGTGTATTCTTTGAGTAAAACCAATTCAGTCTAAGATATTACTAAAGGCTACATTGAGGCTATCATTTTCAATGTCCACATGAATGTTGAAATCCCCCACTACAATGTCCTTATCAGTATTTAGCACCAAATCAAGTCATTAACTTACAAAGTCTTAGAAAAAATGGATCTAATGTTCAACAACCCACATTTAATTTTTCTAGTTTTCTGCTCAGTTGAATTTGTTCTAATATTTATGAGATTTCCATGATTTGCTTTATTAAGCCTGATATTTAATCTGTGTGGTTTTGGCCGTGGGCAGGACACTGTCTCTATGGGGTAGTGGGTGGGTAACAGTACAGAAGCTGCAGAGGGGTGGGTTAAACTACGACTCTGCTTCCTGGTCTGGACCCTGGGATGTCATGGAGGACTAATAAAACTGGCCACGTTCCTAGAAAGAAGAGCTGCTCCATCCAAAGAGGGATGGATGCCGTCTCTCCGCATCAGACCAGGTTTTCCCCAAAAAGTTTTCCAATTATCAATGTAGCCCACGTTGTTTTCAGGACACCACCTAGACAGCCAGCGGTTAAAGGACAGCATGCGGCTAAACATGTCGTCACTGGTCCGATCAGGCAGGGGGCCAGAGAAAATTACGGAGTCCGACATTGTTTTGGCAAACTTACACACCGAAGCAACATTAATGTTAGTGACCTCCGATTGGCGTAACCGGGTGTCGTTACCGCCAGCGTGAATAACAATCTTACTGTATTTACGCTTATCCTTAGCCAGCAGTTTCAGATAAGATTTAATGTTGATTCAGTGATTGGTTAGGGAAGGGAATGTCATCAAATAGTGATTAGCCCTAACAGGAGCACCAGGGTTTTTCTTTGCACAGAAAACAACTCACAAGACATTAATTTGTACTAGAGAGCACTGCAAATTTATAGAAATAATAAGGAAATAAGAGCTTCACTCTAAAAAACAATCAGCAAACAGTTGCTGTATACTTTCTTAACTGACTTTATGTTTCTGTCTGTGCAGGTTCATGATATATTCTACCCTTTTATTCAAAACACAGAAGATGAATTTACTTTCATCTGGGTGAATGAGTCCAAAACAGGTTTCCGCCACTTGTATAAAATTACATCAGTGTTACAACAGGGCTGTTACCAGTGGGCTGAAGGCTACCATCACATGGAAGGTAAGGGTCTGCTCCCATCCAGATAACATCAATATTGTTAATGTCTAGATTCATTAGAGTCTGGTCTCCTTGTATTGCAGGAAACTTTAGATGTTTAGTCAAAGAAGAGTTAACTCTGACTGGTGGGGAATGGGAGGTGCTGGCGAGACATGGGTCCAAGGTAAACACACACTGTCAGAAACGATCATTGATCAAAATGATTGTCCTGAAAACGAGTTTTGTCCAGAAGATGAGAAGACAAAGATGGAACGAGATGAGAAAATATAGAATAACATTTGTAAAACATAAACACATACAGTTGTTCCAGAGCTCTTAAAGGCTTGTTTCGTTATATGTTCAAGTCGACAGAGCTAGTTAGTTGACTTAGTCAAGCAACATATTTATATGTGTAGTTCATCAGCAGAGCATGATAGTAAAATGTTCATGTATTTAGCTTTTGTCCAAAGCGACTTGCAGGTGATAATGAAGCCAGCAGGTTGACTGTGAGACTAACAACAAACACAAATCAGTCAATCCTAATAATAATAATAGTGTCTGATCCCATCCTACTGGTGCTTTTCTCAAATGTCATTTCCTCTGCAGATCTGGGTCAATGAAGAAACAAAGCTGGTCTATTTCCAAGGTACCAGAGACACACCTTTGGAGCACCACCTGTATGTGGTCAGCTATGAATCTCCTGGAGACGTGGTCAGACTAACCAAACCTGGATTCTCTCACAGCTGCTCTGTTAGTCAGGTACTGGACCGGATACCTGTGTGCACGTATCACCATTCCGGTTCCTTATCAGATGATGCTACTGTTGACGAACCAAAGCTAAATGATCGAACTAGAGATTAAAGACACAGACAGAGCTGTCGGTGCAGCTCATTCCTTCTGAAACCTGATTCAGTCACAAGCTGCTACTACCTCTTGTTTTTAGTAGGAGACACAGTAAACAAACAAAACATTGGAAAGAAGTTAAACTGTTCATACAAAAAACGGGTGAGAATTGAACTATTTAATTACAATTCATTGATTCAATTCAATTTTAAAAAATTTAATCATCCCGAGGGGCAGTTGATTAAAATAAAAAATGTATTAAACATTTACCCCTTTGAGCCCGAGCGTACCCCTGTTGGGGGCCAGAACGTTTAGCATCTCAATTTATGCCCTAAATATGAATAAATCTCAAAAGTGCAGAGCCTAGGCTGCAAGACCATACAAACCTTTTCCATGCTCCAAACTGCACTAAAACTACAACTAGATGAATCATGACAATCTGACCCATATCTGATTTTTTTACGACAGTCTGAACAGCACAGATCCGTTGTTTTCAAATCCGATCAGTGTCACTTTTATGTTTGGTACTGATTCTGACACGAATCTGAAGTTTTTGAAGGCGACTGCAGTCTGAACGGTCATGTCGCATTAACTCCGTCTCCTACGTCATTGAGTCAGCGGAGGTGAGCGTGGTGTGTGGACGTTCCTGAGGAGAACCTCGGACAGAAGGGTTCAGGAGTCTGTCTGGACTTCCTGTTTTAGCTTTAGGAATTAAAATACAGGAGAGCATGAGAACAGGAGCTGGAGGTGCTGCTGGAGCGAAGCGTCTCACCGGCCTCCGTGAGGGAAGGGAGGGGGGGTCTCTGTGAATGAATTAACATTGGAACATTTTCAGTGTATAATAATTTGGGGAGGCGGCGGGAACAAGGAGTAAAATAGTTTACAGTTTTTAAAACAGTTTCCAGCCCAAAATGGAAGAATGAACAGCTGATAGTTCATCCACAGGATCAGGATTACGTCACAACTCTTCTTCTCCTGCTTTCCCCACTGAGTGTGACTTCTTGTCTTCTGCACATGCAGGTCACTTTGGTGCCACGGAGCGTTCACACTGGAGAGTTTGATGTCGCATTTCAGTCACAGTGTGAACGGCCGCACGAAGTAATCTGATTCACTCAAAAAATCGGAATCGAGCATCACGGCCTGCAGTGTGGACGTAGCCTAAGTCTCCTCCCTTTCCAGGCGGCTCACGCGAGTTAACGGGGCTAAAAGAGCTGTTTTCTACCTCGCTTCGCCTTACGCCCTGGGTCACACACATGCTGCACTGCAATTTAAATGAAAACTAATGATGGGTGTTACGACCACACCAGTCATGTACTTTGAGATTTATCAGCTTGTAAACATTTGTAATTAGCATGACTACAAACTAGACCACGGCACGTCGCATATGTGACGTCACCACATGACCCCCCCCCCCAATGTAGCTGCTACTCACCACATGACCACATTAATGGTGGTTCTTTCCTCCTGTGGATAGCTTGGTGAACTTACAGCCCTTTCCCCTCAGTTTTCTCCATGTCTGGTTCGATGGCATCACCTTCGTGATGCGCGTTTGTAGTCCTGGACTTATTTTTACTGAAAACCTAAAATAGTGTTTCCCCCTGTAAGAAAATAAGCGCGTTCTTGGTATCAAAATGTGTCTTTAAAACTCACGGACATCGTATGTGAACTCCAAGGTACATCACAAGGGGAATTAGAAAATTGCTTTTTTAGCCCCGTTGACTTGCGTTCATTTTTTCGTTCTTCTGGGGACCCATGGTCCGGAAGTAGATGGGCGAGACTTAGGCTCCCTGTGACTGCTTGTCATCTAGAACCTTCTGGAGCTGATCCGTAACTGACAACAGCCATAAAACGTGAGAGTAATGTTTTTGCTTAAAAATTGGACTGCAGTAACCACGTTTGACCACAGGATGTCATTCTTACAAATTGCACCTTTAAGTGGACACACCTGGTATGACTTTTCTAGCATCAAAGACCTGTTTATTATTAACACTGAACCTGGACCAGGAAACCCCAATTCTCTCTCTCTGTGTCTGCAGAACTTTGACGTCTTTGTGAGCCACTACAGTAACGTGAGCACACCTCCATGTGTTCACCTTTACAAACTCACCTGTTCAGAAGAAGATCCACTACACATAGTTCCAGAGTTCTGGGCCAGCCTGATGGAGTCACCAGGTAAAGATTGAGGTGTTGTTGTGATGGTGTGAAAGTCTTTGTGGTGAAATGTGTTTTTACCATCAGTTCTGGGTCATACCCGTGAGTCCGGTTTAATCTCCAGCAACGTTCACAGCATGAGTACTGTTTATGATCAGAAGGAAGGGACGTCTGCGCCTGTCTTGTTAAGGTGCAGAGATCTCCTTGGAGACCCACTGCTGGTTTCATGTATAGATCATCTATAGATAATTACACTACAGATGTAGTCTCTCACAAAAGGAAGAGAAGCAGCACTCTGGGAACAGCCGATTTGTTCAGAAATGTCTTTCTGTGTCTGACCCTCTTGCTTGAGGGTGTCAATGATGGCCTTCTGGACAGCAGTCAAGTCGGCACTCTTACCCATGATTGCGGTTTTGAGTAATGAACCAGGCCGGGAGTTTTTAAAAGCCTCAGGAATCTTTTGCAGGTGTTTAGAGGTATTTTTCTTAGGTTCTTTTTTCCCTCATTTTGATCTTATCTTAGAAAGTATTTCCATCTAAAAAAAATTATGTTTTTGAGAGTTAAAAAAAAAATCCACCCAACATATTCCCATTCAAACCCATTCAAAATAGGATAAAATATACAGAGGAATTAATTAGACTCCGAATGGAGCTAATTTATTGACAACAAAATGTAAAATAGAATTTTAGAACAACAGAGAAAATTGAACAAACATCAATAACAATTATCATACATAAAAAATCAGGATGTCCATGAAAATGTAAAAATCACTCACTCTCCACAAACACATTTGAGGTTTCCGCTTAAGTAGGAAAGATGAGCTTGGGGCTTTTCTTTTCCTTGGCTGAGCGCCGTATGCCTGTCCAGATGATGGTGGTTGATACTCTTCATCCATTTCATCCCTATTCACTGTAAAGTCACATGAAAAAAAATCATTACGTTGTAAGGCAAGGCAGCTTTATTGATATAGCACCTTACAACAGCATAAAACCAACCAAAGTGCTTCACAGAAATTAAAACATTAAAAGCAATAGACAACATAACACAGCTTAAAGACTAAAGCTTAAGAACTAACACTAAAAACCCTAAAAAGACTCATGCTGAATTAAAAACCAAGTTATTTAAATAGTTTTTCAAAAGAGATTGAAAACCAGACGGTGAAGAGGCCGACCTAATGCTCAAAGGCATTCCAGAGCCTAGGGGCCGCTACAGAGAAAGCCCTGTCACCTCTGAGCTTACGTCTTGTTTTTGGGACTTCCAGGAGCTTCCTATCAGCCGACCTCTGAGACCGGGCAGGGGGGTAAAAAACCAGTAGCTCAGAGAGGTCGTCTGGAGCAAGGCCATGGAAAGATTTAAAAGCCCATAAAAGCACCTTGTACTGGATTCTAACACAAACAGGCAGCCAGTGCAGTGAGGCCAGGACAGGAGTAACATGCTCCACATTTTTGTCCCAGTGAGCAGCCGTGCAGCAGCATTCTGCACCAACTGAAGATCCCCATTGAATACAATTCAATTCAAGTTTATCTATATAGCGCCAAGTCACGACAAGGGTCGCCTCAAGGACCTGCACACAGTAAACATTACAGTACAGGTCAGGTCATTAAGCCAATCAGTAACACGTTTCCTATATAAGGAACCCAGCAGGTCGCATCGAGTCACTGACTAGTGTCAGTGACTATACAGCAATCCTCATACCAAGCAAGCATGCAGCAACAGTGGAGAGAAAAACTCCCTTTTAACAGGAAGAAACCTCCAGAGAATCCAGGCTCAGTATAAGCAGCCATCCTCCACGACTCACTGGGGATGGAGAAGACAGAGCAGACACACACACACACACACACACACACACACACACGCACGCACGCACACACACACACACACACACACACGCACACGCACACACACGCACACACACACACACACGACTAGTAATGTGTACAGTTATATTGTGATGTCTTAGTAAATATTCTATTTGGTGAGAGATCAACTTTATTGTATTTATCCTAGTGGATCTATAATTAAACGGATAAACTAGTAGTAGCACATCCAACGTCAAGGAAAGTAAAAAGTTATTATCAGGAGAGGGAGAATGTTTAAGTGGTTAGCAGCAGTGTGCTAGACGATGGCCCCCTCCATGAAGCCACCACAGCTCAGCAGAACATCGTTGTAGCTTCTTCTGGGGAGAAAAACATTTAGAGAGAAAATAAAGTTAACAGCTGAAATAACAGAAAATAATACAGTTAAAGAGCAGACTGTAGAAGAAAGCAGTAGAGTGTGGAAAGTGGTCAGTGCATCCTCCAGCAGTCTAAGCCTATAGCAGCATAACTACAGAGATAACTCTGGATAATCTATCCTATTTAGATGGAGGCATGTTGGAGGCAGGGCAAGGGAGAGCCGTCTTTACCGACTGTACACTCCACCTCCCTCTACTCCCCCACTTGTCCAGATTTAGGCTAACATCAGATTTTAACCATAGGCCCTATCAAATAAAAATGTTTTAAGCCTATTCTTAAAAGTAGACAAGGTGTCTGCCTCACGGACTAAAGCTGGGAGCTGGTTCCACAGGAAAGGAGCCTGATAACTAAAAGATCTGCCTCCCATCCTAATTTTAGATATTCTGGGAACCACCAGTAGACCTGCAGTCTGAGAGCGAAGTGCTCGGTTAGGAACATATGGAACAATCAGATCACTGATGTATGATGGAGCTTGATTATTAAGAGCTTTATATGTGAGAAGGAGGATCTTAAAATCTATTCTGAATTTAACAGGTAGCCAATGTAGGGAAGCTAAGACAGGAGAGATATGATCTCTCTTTTTAATTCTCATCAGAACTCTAGCTGCAGCATTTTGGACAAGCTGAAGACTTTTAACTACATTCTGTGGACTTCCTGAGAGTAATGGATTACAGTAATCCAGTCTTGATGTAATAAATGCATGAACTAGTTTTTCAGCATCACTCCTGGAAAGGATGCTTCTAATCATGTCCTGGTCGAAGATAACACCAAGGTTCCTTACTTTGTTCTCAGATGTAGAGAATTTGAGGTTTTAGTTATGACCAATAAGAACTGATGATTCTATATAAACATGAAATATCAACCTGATTGATCTTTGCATGTTTAACCAGAAGAATTCAGGATTCTTTGCTTATTCAGGGACCATAAACACACTTCGTATTAATTCAGACAGAGTCAAGTATATAATTAAAAATAAACTTTATTTTCTTGACTAATTATAATACATTACAAGCTATTAATAATGAGATGTGATGGAATGTGATGTCTATCAGAACCTTTGTATGTGGAAGAAACTGAGAGTTCTGGGTGTAAAAGAATTTGCTGTCTGCTATAAACTAGAGAGTTGATTATTTATAGATCAGCATCAGACGCAATCTTGTTGTTTCTACGTATCCTGATGGAGACCCTCTTTTGGATCCGAGATGTCGGGGGGGGGTGGGGGGGGGGGTGTTCAGGTGACCCCAAGACATCGAAGTTCGTAGATTAACCGCAGTGCGACCAGGTCAGTCCAGAGATGTCTCCAGGTCACAACGTACAGGTGGACTCTTGAGGAGTCGTGAGGCTGTGTCAGCTTACAGCGTGCAAACAGGTTTTGACTGGATGTCAAAGAGATGTTTCAAAAGAGGCTGGTTCCCAATTGGCCACTTCGGAGTGTCAGCTGGAAACTGAGTAACTTGGGCAGTCACTCTAGTTTTAATAATCTAGTTTATCATTTTTGCAAATCAGATTTTGACATGTTTGTCGGCGTTGCCAAACATCCCTCAGAAAACCACACCTTCCAGATACAAGATGTTCTTGTTCTGTAGATAAAGGATCTTTACTTTATATGAGATGGCCTTAACCTGAATTTGCATCTAATGAACATTGTGTATGAGTGTAGATAATGATTCACTTGTTAAATCAAACAGTACTGATCATATCATATAAATGTATCATTATAATAATAATATTCATTTCAACTTCACTGAATTAGGCACAGATTATTCAAACATTATTAGTATTATTCATATAACATCTGGCTTATTCAACCATATGATTATTTATGATTATTTAACTTATGAGTTGTAAAAATTCACTTTTCAGAGTGTGGAATCCAGCAGTCTTATCAGAAGAAAGCTTTGTTTGGAAAAATAGGCTGACAATCTTGTCTTCATGTCAACAAGCACAGCAGTGTCTCCTGGGTTGTAGAAGATAGAACATAAAATCCACTTAGAAAATGGAATTATACCTGTAGATGACTGGTCACTATGTAGGTCAATGTGTAGGTGAAAATGGACCCTTTCTGGATGTTACCCAGAGATCAATGTAATGCCATTCAGGTCAGGTGATTGGCTAAGCAATTTCCTTTTCTGAATTGCCGGTCAGAAGTGAGAACTTCAGTCTTGTCTTGATTTAAAAGCAACAAATTTAGAGTCATCCAATTTTTTATGTCCTCAAGACAAGCCTGTAATCTAAACTAACCGATTAGGTTCATCAGGGTTAATGGATAAATATAACTGAGTATCGTCAGCATAACAGTGGAAGTTTATCCCATGCTGTCTAATGATTTTACCAATTGGGAGCATATATATAGTAAAAAGAATTGGTCCAAGCACTGAACCCTGTGGTACTCCACAAGTAACCCTGGAGTATGAAGACGATTTGTCAAGTACATTTACAAAATGAAATCTGTCAGACAGGTAGGATTTAAACCAGCCTAGCGCTGTTCCTTTGATCCCTACCTGGTACTACTCCAGAGACTATGCTCTGATTAGCAAGAACCCAAGGACCTTCTGATGAAAATATAGTGCATCAGGACAGTATTCATAGCGCTTCACTTATTCCATGTTTTTGTTTATGTTACAGCCCCACATAGCACACAACACACACAAGTCAACACACAACACCCCATAATGATGATGTGAAAAAAGTGTCTGAAGTTGTTGCAAATTTATTAAAAATAAAAAACTTAAGAAATCACATGAACATACGTATTCACAGCCTTTACTCAGTACTTTGTTGATGCACCTTTGGCAGCAATTACAGCCCCAAGTCATTTTGAATATGAAGCCACAAGCTTGCCACACCTATCTTTTGGGTTGTGGGTCTGGCCCTCCTTAAATCCCTCTGAAGGGCCGGCCTCCTGGAGGTCTTCTACCGAAACCAACCTTTCACCTTGTTATCAGGGTTGTGATTTCATTTAATCACACAAACACTAAATACTTATTTTAAATGATCTTTTGTAAAGTTTGAAGTCACTTTGTTTAATCCTAATTCTATATTTTAAACATTGTTCTAAACCATCGTTAATGTTTTAAAGCAACGCTGCCGTGCTTACAGTCCACACCTTTAATCCTCAGCTCTGCCTGTGATGGCTGACGGAGCAGAACAAAGAAAATTCCCTCAATGAACTCTTGGAAAGCCAACTGAGGACTAGATCCGTCGGTCCGGACTTTTCCTGGGGTTTAAGATTCCCAGAGTTAAAGGAGGTTTTAGATTCCTGCTCCAGGACGTCCTACAACCAAACGGGGTTCTTTTGCATGTTTCTGGTGGATCACCACAGGTTTTGTGACATGCTGCAAAAGAAATGAGGAAAATACACTCACACTCCTTACATGAGATGTTCTGGCCCGAATGTGGTTCAGATCTTTTAATCTTGTAGAGAAGTCAGCAGAGGGACCCAGACGAGCCGGCGGGGCCACCAGGAGTGATCAAAGATGATCCGTCTTCTCCTCTGGCCCCGAACTCTTCGGTGTACCCTCATTACACAGACGTCAGGCTCCACCTCCGGGGTAATTGTGAATAATTATGCAGCTTCTGTGTGTGAAAGCCAGCCCTGATGGGGAGGATTTGAAGGTCTGCTGAGAGACTTGTTAGGCCTACTCTATAAGGAGTTGACCTGATGGAGAGCAAAAGCCTCACCTGTCTGTGGGCAGGTGTCTTCTCCTGTGTTCCGGCTTTTGGTTTCATTAGTGACTCTCCTTTTAATGGGTTACACACATTTCTAACGGCCTCCAGTGGCATCATGAACTTAGAAAGATGTTCTTCTCACTCTGAGTCCAGATGGACACACTGTGTGTGGGTGCATGCACGTCCGTCTGTAACCGAACACAGAGAGCATCTCCTCACAACCACGAGAAGGCAGCGTTTGGTACTTGTGGGTGATTTAAAAGCCCGATGTGTGAGTTGGGTGTTGCTGGGGTACAAAACGTTGTCTACGTTGTTTAGACTAGCTTCCTCTCGTTATGCACGTGTCACTTTGCATATATTGGTGAACATTAAGCATGGTTTTGTAACAACTTTGAAACCAGAAGTAATTCCGGACTCGGTACCGAGTCCATCCGGTTCAAGAGGTTAAACGGGGGGGACCACCACCCTGGTCTGCCCGTCCAGTGGATCTGCCCCTGATGTCCACGCGGTACTGCAGAGCTGCATCAGCCAACCCAACCCACAACATCCAGAGCCTTAAGGAACTCTGGGCGGATCTCCTCCCCCCCTGGAGCCTTGCCACCGACGAGCTTTTTGACCTCCTCAACACCAGAGATTGGAGAGCCCAACCCAAAGTCCCCAGGCTCTGCTTCCTGACATGAAGACGTGCCGGTGGGATTGAGAAGGTCTGTGTACTGTGCCCAGCGATCCATGTAGAGGTCAGGAACACACCATCACCACTGTAAACGGTGTTGGTAGCGCACTGCTTTCCCCTCCAGAGGCGCTGGATGGTGGACCAGAACCTCCTTGAAGCCATACGGAAGTCTTGCTCCATGGTCTCACCAATCTCCTCCCACACCCGGGATTTTGCCTCCGC
>NC_091751.1:72077664-72080164 GCF_043380555.1 Nothobranchius furzeri
TCACTGCTGCAGCTGAACCCTTACTGAACGAGTTAAAGCATGCTCCGGACGTCTCTGGTGTCCTACCTGTCCAGGGTCAGGTGGAGATTGAAGACCAGGTGGAGGGACTGCAGTATGTGGCGGAGAAGTTTAACTTTGTGGACCTGAGTCGTGTTGCCATCCATGGCTGGTCGTACGGAGGCTTCCTCTCTCTCATGGGCCTCATCCAGCGGCCTAACATCTTCAAGGTCAGGAACCGTCTGTCCTTATGAAAACCTCACAGTGGGTCTGGAACCATGGGTTAGGGTTGTTACCCGGTTCAACCACATGGTGTCAGTGTTGGCCAGCAGCTGCACCTCTAAACCAAACCTACTGCTGAGGTTGTTTTAGAGTCTTGTGTCCCCCCCAGCTCGCCATAGCCGGAGCCCCGGTGACCGTGTGGATGGCCTACGACACGGGCTACACGGAGCGCTACATGGATGTGCCTGAGAAGAACCAGCAGGGCTACGAGGAAGGATCTGTGGCTCTGCATGTGGACAAGCTTCCCAGCGAGTATGTATATCCTGCACCTGTCGGGTGACCTCCGCTGTAAGGGAGGCTGGGGACCTGCAGGGACGTCCCAGAAGACACGCCCCTGCACCAGGTGATGACAGCCTCCTGTTTAACAAATGCAAACCCGTGTGGTTTCAGGCCCAACCGTCTGCTGATTCTTCACGGGTTTCTAGATGAGAATGTGCACTTTTTCCACACCAACTTCCTGGTGTCCCAGATAATCCGTGCTGGGAAGCCTTATCAGCTTCAGGTGAGTGTTTACCGCTGCTGCGAACTCAGCAGCTGAGTTGTTTATTCATCAGTAGCCTCATCCAGCATGTTTTAGTTGTTTCCCAGTTGTCATCTGTGCAGCAGGCCTGTTAATCACCTGCTGATTAGAAGCAGGTGTGTGAAGCAGGGAAACAACATAAACAAGCTGGACATCGGCCCTTAGGGACCACGGTTCCCTGGAGCTTCTTTTGTGGGTGTTGGTGGAAGAGGAGTTCAGTTCCCGCCCTGTAACCAGAGGGTTGCAGGTTTGAGTCCCTCTCACTTCCACCCCAGGGCAGCTGTGGCTACGTTGTAGCGTGTGATGATGGTTTTCTCCTGATTTTCCAGGTCTATCCCAACGAGCGGCACAGTATCCGCTGCCCTGAGTCTGGAGAGCACTACGAGATAATGCTGCTGCACTTTCTACAACAATACCTCTAAACTGAGACTGTAGAGGACGTGAAGTCTAGCTTCCCCCATCCTTCAGTTCCCCGTCTGTGTCCCACAAAGTCCACCAGATATCCACCAGATATCCACCAGATATCCACCAGATATCCACCAGATATCCACGAGCCACGAGCCGCGCTCTCCGTCAGCAGCTCCACTTTCCGCCCTGTTACACACACACACACACACACACACACGAACACCGATGACCCCCCCCCCCACACACACACACACACACGAATGCCGTTTACATCCCCCCCCCCCACACACACACACACACGAACGCCATTGACATCCCCCCCCCCCACACACACACACACACGAACGCCATTGACACCCCCCCCCACACACACACACGAACGCCGTTTACATCCCCCCCACACACACACACACACGAATGCCAATGCCCCCCCCCCCCCCACACACACACACACACACACAAACGCCTTTGACCCCCCCCCCCCCCATGATGGTGGAGTTTCCACACCGTGGAAGTCCACCTGCAGTTAGCAGAAGGAGCGAGGGCGAGGATCCGGGCTGGTTGCGTGTTTTAAGGGTTCGTTGTTTAGGATGAAATATTTTTATGAATTTTTATTGTTTTTTTAAACGGGGCTGGCAAAGTCTCCTCATCGATACGCTCGTGCAGCTCTCCCTCACTCAGCTACGTGTGCTTGCCTTTCAGTCCATAACTTAGATTTGCCAAACGGCGTCTTGATCAGCTGGTGTTTTCTGTTCTTACTGCAGCAACGACAACGGGGGGGCACTGGGGTCTTTAACAGCTTTGTACCACCCAAACACGGTTTATACATGACAATAATAAACGTATCAATCAGCCCATTGTCTCTGATTGTGGGTGTGCGCGCGTGCATGTGTGTGTGCGCGTGTGTGTGCGCGTGCATGTGTGTGTGTGCGTGACCTGCTGCAGACCAGCATCGAGAGAACGTTGCTTCTGACGACCCAACACGACTTTATTCATGCTGCACGGTAAAAAGAGCCACGGCAGCAAAGTGTTTAGCAGGATCGAGCAACAAGAGCATAGAAAACAACACTAGAACAGTAAAAAGGGTCTTTAACACTCATTTCAATTCAATTCAAGTTTATTTATAAAGCACCAAGTCAGACACTTAGAGAGAAAATAACGTTAACAGCTGAAATAGCAGGAAATAGTACAGTTAAAGAGCAGACTGTAGAAGAAAGCAGTAGAGTGTGGAAGGTGGTCGGGTAACCGCAGCCAGGTTCTTCAGAGCTCAGCTGAAGCACATTAACTAAGCAG
>NC_091751.1:72085164-72097664 GCF_043380555.1 Nothobranchius furzeri
ATAGGATCAAAGAACATGATAAGGAACCTTTAAAGAGCATACTGGTTAGGATTAGAGCCTCCTTTCAACTAATATTTAGAGAGCGATAACAGGAACTTGTTCTAAATAAAAATGTATACTACAGAGGAAACTTTACATGTTTATAATTCTACTTCAGATGGACAAGAACCATAGAGTTATGAGTTTGCTGCTCGCCCCAGAGAGCAGAGACCAACCAGAGGGAGAAACCATCGGTTAAAGCGGAGAGGTTAGCTTTGGTGTCAGGTGTCTCGCGGAGTGAACGATGCTAGCTAGCTAGCTTAAACTCGTGTGCTAGCATCATAAAGTTCACCAGACCACTGTCGTGCTCCACACGATTAAAGTATTATGTCAGTTAATATAATATTGATTCTTGACAATAATAAACCATAATGAGCGTCTGTTAGCTGTTTCCTACTCGTTTGAATCCGTTTACCTAACGTAGCTTAGCGCTTTAGAGAGCGGGTCAGACGCCTGTCATCCTATTCAGGGCAGGAGTCTCGGACCTGGTTCTGACCCATAAACCAGCTTCCCTGGCCCGCTTGGAGCTTTTAAAAGCTCTGGCTCCTCTTCTGGAACTCAGCGCGGCCCTCCCCGACCTGGTTCCGATGCTGATCTGGGCTCTAGGAGCCGGCAAGTACGACTGACTAATGGACGGTCCGTTCACAGAGGTTTGTCAAAAACTCCATTTCTCTGTTGGCTGAGTCTTCGGACCAAATATAAAACAATCAAGTTCTACGCTTTTCCAGAGAAACACGTCTAATTCTGCTGTTTATGGTGATCTGAACTTGTTTTAGACTCTTCACAAATGCTACCATCGGATACACTTTAATAGTTTTGGTTGGTTGGAACCTGATTTGTCTTTAATCTTATGTGAGATTTCTTAAGAACTAGTTTTACACATTTGAAAACTCTGCATGAATCTATCGGTTGTTTTGATCTCATAATAATGAAACGTGTTGTAAGTCTGCTTTTGTTTCCGAACTTGGACTATGCAGACATAATTTAGCAAAACTCCACAGCTGCGTGTCTTCAATCTCTTGATGTTACATTCAGCAGCTTTTGTTTTGTTTCACGCCGTCCTTCTAGAACACGGCGTCGTCACATGTATGAACGCCCTTCACGCCGGGTGTCAATTCAATTAGTTGCAACTTTTTAAAACGCATCTTCTTTGAGTGTCCATCTGGGGGGGGGGGGCAAGGGCGTAGGAACCTGGGACGTGTCCCCTCCAGTATTGAACACGTTACTACGCACTTGGGCGCGCGGGGGTGTGGGGTGGGGGTGGGGGGGTGGGGGGGGGGGGTCTGCTTAGTAATGCATGGTATGACGTGATGTTAAGCATGACCTGAGGCCGTTCATTAATGCTTAATAACGCGCTACGCAGCGTTAAGAGTCCCTTCCTGTAAAGTGTTTTCTTCGGTAAAGTCTGCAGAAACCCTTTAAGCTCCTTTATGAACAGATGGTTCGCCACGTTTAGGGTCGGAGCTTGCCAAGTCACCTTCAGACTCAGTCAGGAGGATTTCTGAGAGGTTCGGAATTACTCACCTACTGGAGAGTCTCGCTGCTCCTCGGCGGAGTTCTGCGCATGCGCCTCGGGCCTCGGTCTGGAGCGCTGGATCTGAAAATGGCCTCAGGTCAACAATGATCCTGAGCAATGAGCGGAAGTGTGAAGCCGACTCACCTGGCTCTGCAGCGTCCTGAGGCGCGTGCTCTGCTTGTCCAGCTTGTCCTGCTGGAGCCGCACGCGCTCCGCCAGCTCCTCCATGCGTCTGCTCTGCGCCTCCAGCACCAGCTGACAAACACAAACATGTCAGCTGCGTGATGTGCGTAAGGGAACCCCCCCCCGTGCGGTTACGTAACGCCTCCACAGCGGATTTCCCACCGCTGAGCGCACATTCTGCGCTCATAGCGACAAACCTCCGCTCGTCCCGCGGGCTTGAACCCCGGCTTCTATTCGCTCCATCTGTCTGCGGGACGCTTTGTCCCTGTCTGCGCGTGCTGCGCGCCCACAGCGCCTCCATGCGCAGTAACCACAGCGCCTACAGGGACCGCAGCGCAGGCTCGGTGCGGTCCTGCCCGCAGCACGAATTCTTGACGTTAGTCTGAAATCTACCTGGACACAGGCTCACCTGGATGTCGGGTCCTTTGTCTCCCTGCAGCATGCTGTCCACCTTCTCCTCTATCCGGCTCATTCTCTCACTCATGGTCCTCCTCTCCTGCTGCACCTCCTCCGCCTTGTCCCTCAGCTCCACCGTGACGTTGAGCAGCTGGCCCTCTCGGTCCTCCATCTCCAAAGCCCGCGCCTGCAGCCTCAGGCTGTCCTTTCCCATGTCGGACATGGAGCGATTAAATGCTTTCAGTTTGTTGAAAATGTCCCTCATCTGGACTTTGGTCTTGTCCACATGCTCTTTCAGATTCTGACCCAGCTGCAGCAGGCCATGCGCGATGATGTTAACGTCATCCCGAGCTGCATACTGCACGCGCTTCTCCTTGGCTCCAGGCGGAGTACTTCCTTTCCTCTCAAAAGGAAAACCCGAGGCCGAGAGCACCAGGAGGCAGAGAGACAGATGTCCCAGAGCGGTCTTCATCCTGTCCCTTCTGTCTGGTTGGTTTGGATCTGAGAGCTCAGGCTCCTGAGGAGCACTCTGCTCTTATGTAGTCCCGCTGCTCTGCTATTGGCCAGCGGAGCAGTGGGAGGGGGGTGCAGCTAATCTTGCTCCATATGAACTGTTTCTGTTGAAGCCTGCTGCCTCCTGGCTGTAGAACAGCTTTTCTCTCCATCACCGGATGTAGCTGGGTGGTGATCCCGTCCAGAGAGGACAGGAACACTCAGGAGTGAGGAGAACCCAACCCAACTGGCTGTTTCGGGTCAGAACCATTTAAACGTCAAGATACAGAACCAAGATCAGCTGGTTCTGTCAGGAAGGAAGGATTTTGTCCATTTTTAGTCTCTTTGGTGGGATGAAGGAACCATTTACATCAATATTTAAATGATATGAGATTATTTCAGCCTTTCACCACCTTCATGTAGTTGATCACGTTTAGAGTTTCCCACCAGTCAGCATGACATGGACATGCAGGTCAGGTCTCATCAGTCTGGACCAGGGGTCACCAACCTGGTGCCCCATAAGGTGCCCTCGGGCGTGTTCTAAAACAGCACAACTCGCCGCTCAGCAAAGTAGGAAACATCATGTTTTAAATCACTCTTTATGTGATCCCAACCATGGATGCTCACACGACTGTGGTAACTACAGCCATGTTGTTGTTCATAACTAAACATGCACTATCAAGTCTAACGCTACAGAGGAACCAAGCTAGCAATGGGAGCTAGGCTAGGCTTCAGAAGTGAACATTGGTGAGCAGCAGAACAGTTTGATACTAAGAAAGCATTCTACAGATGCTACCTTAGCTCCAAGGATGCTAACGGAGAAGTGCAGAGTAGGTCATGGCAGTGCTGAGAGAGGAGCTGTGGTGCATGAGGAGGTCTGGAGTTACCAAAAAGTGTTAAGAGTGGTGAAGAACATGTAGAAGAGCTGTGAGACGGCAGCGAGGCGTGCTGTAGGAGTTACAAGGTGGATTTGAGAGTGCACCAAGGATCTGCTCTGAGCCCCTCCACGTTTGCTTTGGTGATGGACGGGCTGATAGGAGATGCCACAGGAGTCTCCATGAACTCTGATGTTTGCAGATGCCAGTGATCTGCTGTGAGAGCATGGTGCAGGTAGAGGAGGAGCTAGAGAGGTGGAGATGTGTCCCGGAGAAGCAGAATCCATGTGTGTAAACGAGAGGGAACGGTGATGTTACAGGCAGTAGAAGGAAAGAAGGTAGAGGTCTTCATGGACTTAGGGTTTATGGTCCAAAGCAACAGAGAAGTTGGAAAAGAGGTGAAGAAGCATGTGGAGCAGGTTAGAAGGGGTGGATGTCAGATGTGCGTAAAAGGAAAGGTGTAGAAGACCGACGTGAGGACAGCCATGTTGGGTGAGGACAAGTCCGACAACATCTGAGGAGGTTCCAAAGATGTTGAGGCTCTCTGTGGGAGTGAGGAGGGTGGGATCAGGAACGAGTCCATCAGAGGAACAGCCTGTTAGATGATCACGTCCCACTGAGATGTTTGGACATGTCAGGGCAGGAGATTTAAGAATGAGGTGAGAGAGGACATGAGTTAGTTGGTCTGAGGGTGGAGGACGCAGAAGATAGGACTGTAGAGACTCCTAAAGGGACTTTCTCTGATATAGAAATTAACCTGTTAAAAACCTTAAAATGTGTTTATTATACATGAAGTTCAGTTAAACTCAAATCGGTTCTAGGTCAAAGGTCACTGTTGTGCACATAACTAAGGAAGCGCTTCCCAAGGCTCGGTGGTGGTGGAGCAGCTCTCGGCCCTGCTCCAGACCCGTGTTGGACGTGGAAACCGGGTCTGTTACTTGGATGTCCGACTGTGACCCCACCTGTGGACCGATGCTGGTCTATCCCAGCACACCGTTGTGTCTGCAGCTGCTGCAGACTTCAGCCGCTGGACTTTAACCGGAAACTAGAAAAGAACGAGTCCCTGCACCGGCTTCCAGTCACACCTCGTGTTGTTTTAAGACGTAGCCGTTTGCTGTCAGAGCTCCTAAAGGTCCGACCTCTGCATTTACCACTCGGCTCCTTTCCTCTGATAATGAAGGACGACGTCTACGCTCAGCAAAGCGGTGGCTGTAAGTGTGCCTCTGTGTGAGCGTGCTACAACAGGTTTTACATCCAGTTAGAAAGTCCTGTAGCTTTTGAGTGTTATTGGTATCCTAGTACTGGTTTACTTTGTTTTTGTTGATCTTACTGTTACTTTTACTGCCGTTTCATTTGTTCTTCTTAAACATTGCTCAGCACTTTGGTCTGATTGTTTTCAAATGTTGTAACTGTCACAGTTAGATGTGGTTATTCATTCTCAGTTGTTTGGTTCAACTGTGGAAATATTTAAGTTAATTTCTTTGTTGATTTTACGCCACCTGCTGGCTGGATGGAAGTGTGGCACTCGAAGATACGCAAGAAGAAGAAGAAGAAGAAGAAGAAGAAGAAGAAGAAGAAGAAGAAGAAGAAGAAGAAGAAGAAGAAGAAGAAGAAGAAGAAGAAGAAGAAGAAGAAGAAGAAGAAGAAGAAGAAGAAGAAGAAGAAGAAGAAGAAGAAGAAGAAGAAGAAGAAGAAGAAGAAGAAGAAGAAGAAGAAGAAGAAGAAGAAGAAGAAGAAGAAGAAGAAGAAGAAGAAGAAGAAGAAGAAGAAGAAGAAGAAGAAGAAGAAGAAGAAGAAGAAGAAGAAGAAGAAGAAGAAGAAGAAGAAGAAGAAGAAGAAGAAGAAAAAATCATTTCTAAAGCGCCTCTCAAGATAAAAATTACGAGGCGCTTCACAAAAACAAAAAATGTATAAATATAAAAAATAATTTAGAAAATGTTGAAAAATATATTTAAAATGAGCAAAAACAGACAATTGTTATTAAAAAATGTTAAGAAAGAGAGAGAGTGAACAGGAAAGAGGGAAGTCAGTGGATCCTGAGGAAGGTCCACTGATCTCAGGCTCAGGGGGAGAGAGGTCCAGAGTCTGGGGGTCACAGCAGCAGATGATCTGTCACCTTTGACCTTTAGCCTGGTGCTGCACAACCAGTAGGCTTTGGTCACTGGACCTCAGGGACCTGCTGGGGGTGTAGGGACTAAGAAGATCACCAATGGAAGATGGTGCTTGTCCATGTAAGGCCCTATAGACCAGAACCAGGATCTTGAAATGAACCCTGAAGTTGACTGGCAGCCAGTGAAGCTGGAGGAGAAGCGGGGTGATGTGGGTGTGTTTGGAGGACTTGGTCAGAAGCCGAGCACAGGCGTTCTGAACCACCTGTAGACGGTTCAGGGAGGTTCTGCTCAGACACGTGAAAAGAGAGTTACAGTAGTCTAAGCGTGAGGAGATGAAGGAGTGGAGTGAATGTTTGACACGCAGCACGGAGAGGCGGCCAGAAAAGCTCGTATTGGACGAAGAAAAGTGGACATGGACTGAAACTGCTTGCGAATATTAAGCGGAGAGGCGCGCACAGTGTGTTTGTATATTTATCTGTATTAGCATTAATATCTGAGTAATTATTTATGTCACTAAAATGAATATTTGTGTTTATTGTTGTCCATTTCACCGTAGTTTCCCATGGTGTTTGCTGCTAACAAGAAGATAAAAGAACAAGTGGAACATCAGTTGGAGCGTGGCGTTTTGTTCCACAAAAACTAAATGTCCTTCATGAGCAGTGACAGTGAAAGCGTGGCCTGTTACGAAGCACGCAGCCAGAGCCGTGCACGCCGTGCTTTGAAGACGGCAGTCCACACGGAACAGTCTGCGGCCCGATCCGAGTGAAATAAAGAACAACATACCATACGACATTTTGGGAGTTGAGCAACTTTGCAGAGCTTTTCAACGTCTTATGGAAACCAGGTCAGACTGTATCTACGAGCTGAAAGGAGAAAAACGGACATTAAAGGTGCGTGCTGCAGATTTTTTATATTTTTTGAAAGTTTGTTAAAAAAAAGTTTGTTTCTATTTTACAGTTTGATATTTGCAGTCGTGTTCTCTTGTTGTTTTCTTTCATTGTTCTTAGCTGTTGGTTTAAAATAGAGCAGAGTGCACAAGAAACTCGTGTTTCAGAGGAAGTACCTGCAGCTTCAGAAGGTGAAAGGTCACGTCTAGAAAAGAAATTAGAAACTGAAGTCGAAGATGCAGAAAAACAGGAAGTTGAAATACGTTTAGGTGAAAAAGATCTTGAAACACATAAAACAGGTTTGCTTCAGCCATCATCCCAACCTGAGACAGAGGTGAGACGCTCGGAGCGTCAAAGACAACTAACAGGAAAAACGCCTGACTTTAAACAGACTGAGATAACAAGCAGAGAGAGAAAGTGTGTCAGCATACCGGTATGTAAACTCTAAAGCGGAGATTCAACTCCCTAGGTCCAAACTTAAAAAAGACTCTTCAAAAGCAGAGTTAACTGAAAAATCAGTAGGAAAGTGTGAATCTGACCTACAGCAAGATTACGTACACCGACTACTCCATCTAACCCCTACCCTTCAGTTTCTACTGAGATGATGTTGCTTCTGAAAAGGCACTATGCAGATGTCGATAAGGAGTTTGATGCAGTTGCTGTGAAAGACTCACTCCTTCAGTTGCTCCAGAGAGAAGATGCTGAGTCATCGTATGGCTCAACTGTGTCTAGGGCTGAAAGTAGCCAGAACAGTTGCAGTAAGCAAGGAAGTCAGGCAGAGGCAGCGGCACGGTTGGCATCTAAACCAGCTGAAACAAGCTTCTGCCCAAAGAAAGGAGGTATTAGCTCAACAAGAGAGATTAAAATGGTTGGAAAGGCAAAGAGATCTTGAGGTTATTGAGGCTGAATTCAATGTGAATGCTGAACTAAGAAACAGTGAAGTAAAAAGTACTTTGTCTTTCAGTCAGCTTCCCAAACCTCATCAGTCCTCCAAGCTCTCCAGAGAACAGCACCTCCTAACTTTGAAGGTATAACCAACGAGATCCCAAAATACCTCCCAGCGCCCGACTGTGATACCGGAGTAGCGTCAAAAGAAGTGAGTTATCTCCAGTTCAAGCTTTGAAGGACTCTTCAGCAGCGACTAGACTTCCAGTACCGGAGCCGTTTACCCTTACAGGAGACCCACTGAAGTTTATGAGTGGAGCACTTGCTCCGAGGCTCTTATTGAGACTAGCTGCACAGATCCAGCCCGTAAACTGTTCTGCTTGAATAAGTACATCAGTGGAGAAGCTCTTTGTGTTTTAGAAGGGACTTTCTATCACAGTGATGAGGAAGCTTACAGCCAAGCTCGGGATGCTCTGGACAAACGTTATGGCCACCCATTTGTAGTTCAAAGAGCTTTTCGGGCATAACTAAGCAGTTGACCAAAGATTGGACCAGAGGAGTCACTAAAGTAGAGAGAGTTTGGTGATTTCCTTGTTTCCTGTAAGAATGCTATGCCCCATGTTCAAGGCCTCAAAGTGTTGGATGATTGTGAGGAGAATCAAAAAATACTACTGAAACTTCCTGATTGGGCAACAACCCGCTGTGTTTCTGTAGCCCAACAGAAACGCCCCGCGGCTGGCTGGACCATGCTCAGTAGAGCTCCGGACGTCACGTGACTCTCAGAGAGTAGACGCCATGTCGGCAGGCAACAAATGTAAACAAATTGAACGGGATCGGCTTGGATTTTACTTCGTCGGAGTTTACTTCACACTTTTAAACCGAATAAATCATTTTATATAGTCAGAAATTAAATAGACTAAACATCTCCGACCCTTACCGTGCCCCTGGGATACTTTTTAAAAACCCCAGAAGCTGTCGGAGCGGGCTTCTTACCGGACCTGGCCGGGGAACCCCTTGGGATTCCCCCGAAGGAGCTGGCTCAGGCGGCTGGGGAGAGGGAAGTCCTGGTCTCTCGACTTAGGCTGCTGCTCCCGTAACCCGACTCCGGATAAGCGGATGAAAATGGATGGATGGACAAATAACAGATTTACATGTAAGTAGTTTAAATAGAGTGCTGTGCTGTTTGAATGTATAAACTGAACACCAAGAGAAATCACTAGTTTGATTTTATCCGTGAATAAAATAAATATGTCAGCAGGAGCGTCTCAGGATCTGTCTGAGATCTGTCTTGGTGAGACAGATAATAGCAATCCAAAGTGCTTTTTATGTGTGATCTGACAATTGATCAACCATTGCTTAAAAATTAAATACAGCTTAGCCGGTTAATTGCTGTGATCATAAAACACGTAAACGGCAGCACGCAGAACTCACGAGGCAACGTTTTACGTGATGTTTACTTGTTTCTATGAGTAATAAGACAGAAAAAGCCACGCCAAAATAAGTTTAGGAAGCCCACTAAGAATCATAATAAAAGCATTTAAAATAAATACCATACACAGTTGAGGAAACATTGGTTTAAGTACCTGATATGAAGCGGTCGCTGCATAAGCGAAAACCTTTACTCTCGGGGTCCCACAGCTTCATTTTAGCCCGGTCACTAGCGCGTTTTATTACAATGATCCAACGTTTGTGGAGCTCCGGATCTTGGGGAATCCTGTAGATGGCTCATTCCTTATGTCATCCGCGTCTGTTCTGCATCCTGGGGCACAACAGGAATCTACCATATTTCCCGTTTGATTGAGTTTTCTGACAATAACAAATAGTCCAGCTGCCGGCTTCTGCCTGCCAAGATGGCGCCGTTTTGATTTGAACTGTTGCATGCCTGGAGAAGTGACGTCAACTCCCGGAGCTCTATAAAACTTTGTTCCCAAGCATCCAGTAAGCTGCACATGTTCCTCCACAGGGTATGATAAAGGCGGAGGGGCTGTGCTGCAGTCTTGGGGCTCATAAGGAACTTTAACAATATTACATGATGTTAGCAAACACAGGGATTGTGACATTTTGAGTCTGATCCACCAAAGGTTCTTTGTGTGATGAAATCTGCTTCAGGCTTTACGTCCTCTGGAGCCGAACCATCTCCAATCTTCTAAAACATCAAATCAGCAGAATAAAGGTTGTGAGCAGCTCAGCAGTTAATCAGGCTCCAGGAAGGTGTTGAATGCTCCGTCTCCAGGAGGTTGTTGCAGTTAGCACCTACTTAGCAGCAGGCGAAGCCCAGGGTCCAGGTGGCTGACACAGGCCTGGTCCGGAAGGTCGAAGCAGAACCAGGCTCTTGGGGGTGCTGCAGGGCCAATCTCTAAGCGGGCGTAGCAGACACAAGCGATCCAGTCCAAAGATGATGGAGAGCCCACTTCAGGCTAACAGACACCAGATAAAGCCAGGCAGAGGCCAGCCGGACCCTGGCTGAAAAACGTGATGGACTCTGACCAGGCCAGCCACGGTCAGAGCCACGGACAAAGGAAGGTCAGAGCAGGATCCAGGCTGAAGATGGTCGACGTTTGTGGGTTTTAGTGTCACGGTCTGGAGAGAGAGCTGAGCGTGCGTCCAGCGCTGCCACGGAGAGAGGTGTTTTGGTCGACCAAATGCGGGAGCTGGGGAGGAAGTCTGTGAGTTGAGGAGAGAGTCCAACTAATTTGCTAAGGAGCAAGGCAGAGTGAGGAGCTCGAGGAGAGACGGAGGCGTCAATGATCTGATAGGTGAGTGGGAGATGACTAAGTAGGCTGATGAGATCAGTGGTAGCAGGTGTGAGTGATGTGAGGGTGGAGGCTACCTGACACTTAGATTGTGAGAAGTTTGGGATCGTCCACACCACACAACAGGCCTTTGTTTTCCTGAAATGCGGTCAAACGGGATCTGTCTCAGACTGATGTTCTCAGCAGCCCTTTTTACAAAACAATGCCGTCAATTTGCCTCAACGCCATGGCGGCATCACGGACCCTAAAGCTTGGTTTATGCTTGACGCGTCCGCGAGGTTCGCACCGGTCTGCGCGGCGAAATTGCGTCATTTTAACAACCACGCCCCTCCACCGCGCCTCCGCACGGCCCAAAATTTCCGCAACGCGCACCTCGGAAAATTTCTAACCACGCGGACGGTCGGACGAGGAAAAACATGGCGGACCGCAAGAACTAGTATGGCAGAGGTTGGTAAATACAGACATTTGTATGATTCAGCTCTCAGAGATCACCGTGATCAACATGTTGTTAATAATTCTTGGAGAGAAATAGCTCGCACTGTCGGAAAAGACGAGGACGCTGTTAAAAATGCTGGAATGCCGTGTTGTAAACAGTAATTTCTACTTCTACTATGATGTAGTGTTGGATGCATGCCGTAGAGCTCCATGCTGCCCCCTACAGTTTGGGAGAATATTGGCTCACCGCAGAGACAAGCCGCACGAACCATAAATGCTGCGAGTTGTGAAGCGCGTTCCATCCGCGAGCCGCATCACCAAGCGGAAAGTAAATGTGTCAAGCACAAACCAAGCTTCAGGTTGTTTAAAAGTAGCCAGACCGTGGCAGAAATGTGACACAATCGTGTCTTTTTTATAAAAGATTAGGCAATGGCATGAAGGGGGTATGGGGGCGGTCTCTGCGCTGCATCTTTCCCCATCAGTCCCTGTGCATGACCTGAGCTCCAGCTCTAACAGAGACGCTCACGGAGCGCCGCGGCGCTCCAGTTTGCCATCTCAGCTGATTTTGTTCAAAAAGCAAAACTTATTGCTCGTGTTTTCTTTCATTTTCAGTGGAGTTGCTGTCCGGAGCTCGGCGTTAGCTCCCCACGTCATCATGGCCCCTCCTTGTGTTGTGCCATAACGCAACAGCTGATGATAAGACAGCAATATTACCACCAAGAGAGGTGGAACGAATGCTGCAAAATTCGCTCAATGCCATGTCGCCATGGCGCGTTTATAAGACACACATTTGCGGTGATATTACGCTAATTTGCTGGCATGGTGCGTCTCTGCAGCAAGGGTTGAGGTGGAGGAACAATCCAGGACCATCTGGCAAATTGCATGAATCAAAAACTTTTCAATAATCCTGAGAATGTTGGTTAGAACATCTACTCCAAACTTTTCAGGAGAAAGTATTAACAATAAGAGACACAAACACAAAAAGGTAAAGCGGTCAGGGACTAACAGACAGTAACTTCATTTCACCGCTCAGATCTCCCCGTGTGTGTCCATCTTACATATATGACCCTAGCCATCATCAGAGCTCGCTGATGTTGCTGCCCTTTATCCACTCATAACAATTTAATTCACTGAGCGATGAACAAAGTGTTTGATTCTGACATTACACACAGAACACATGTACAGAAGAGTCTTTACATGTCAGTAGTGCGACCAGTCCACACAACCGGGTTAAGTAAACTCAGCTTTTCATTTGTTAGAGTTGGTCTGTTAAGTGTGAGTGTTTTTGTTTAACATAGCCGTAAGTTAATTTGTGCTATTTAAGTTCCTGTACAGCGTTAGCGTGAAGCTCGGAGAAGCCCTGCTGTGATGCACGGTTCCCACGGAAACATCCAGAGCTCACACAGATGGGGAGGCATCCCATGTGAAATGTGGTCATGGTAAAAACAAATTAAACCCATTCTGATGTTATCTTGGGACTCGGAGGCAGCTAAACGGCTCTCCACAACTCTCGTTTCTATTATTTCATGTCCTGGATCAATAAAACCAGAACACTGACGCTTCATGACTCCCCAGAGCTTCTTAAGATGCTTTTTTTTCTGAATAAGACCCCTGGTGTGTTCTGGATTCCCATGAACTAATCAGCCGAATGTAAACCGCTCCAGCGTGCATGCTTCGTTCTGCAGGGTGAAAGGCCCTTCAGCTCCAGCTGGAATAGACTTCTCACCAAACTGCTGCTGTTCCGTCCCTCTCCAACTTTAATATCCTACAAGCTGCGTGTGGTTGGGGAGCACACAAGCTAAGGAGAGATCTCACCAAGAAGCAGGTTCTGGCATGATAAAATATTGCAAGAGGAAGGAAACGGCGTTTCAGAATTCCTACAAGGAGGAGAGGACAGAAAATTAGGAATGTCTTCTTGCAGAACAGCC